>NC_142679.1:22750436-22780436 GCF_964200805.1 Pocillopora damicornis
CAGTAAATTCTTATTCATAGTCAGAGTAATATTTTGAAGTTTACGAGCGCATTTTAATACTCTTTTGTTATCTTTATTAACCTAACAAGGCCTTGAAATATTCGCACAAAACTCTTCTCCTAGTATTGGTATAATGAATTATTTCGTCTCAATACTCACTCTTCGCGCAATAGTATTGGATAACAAATACATATTACAAGAGGTTCGTGAATATTTTGCCATTTTGCAATCCAACTTTTTGAAGCAAGATGAGTACAAACGGATGAAGTTTTAGGGAAATAGTTTTTGAAGAAGCCTAAAGCGAAGGTTTACCTGAGGGTAATTATTCACGTCTCTGCAATGCTGTTCATGAACATTTTTAACTTTTCGATTCCAAAAGATGGATAAGATGACTAGTGACAGACTTTTGCATTTTAAAAAGAAGGTGAGAGGTTTATTTAAACTTGACTGAAAAAGCTCGGCCGGATCAATATAAAACTTGACACAGCTTTTCTACGGTTTCGTCACAAAAAATTAATTCTTATGGGCCACATGACGATTAAAAAAAAAGCAGTTCTTTAAACTTTTCGCCGAAAAAAAGTTCGTGGCTCTTTGTCACAAATTGGCTCTAAAGTTGATCTTAAGCTTTGTTCAAATTTCACAAAATCTTAATCAGAAGATTCGTGTATTTCCGGTTTAAATCACTTAAACGTATCCACAATAGTCCGTATGCTTTTAAATTGATGCACCCTAAACGGCATGAATCTTAGAAACTTTTTATAAGCTGATTCTTCCTACGAGCGCTGAATATCGATAAGATGTCTACATGTATAATTAATTAGTTTGGACAATTACCAATTTTGTAAAACTCCTATCGCTTATATATTTTTCGTAAAGATTCGTATATCAAAGCATAGCATAGACTTCTTATCTGTTTACCGATTGAAAAAACTTGTTTTACCGCGAGAAAGAAAAATAAAATTAACAAACAAAGAAAGCAGAACAGAACAAAAAAGCAACTATTCCAAATATATTTGTCCCCTTGCTTTAGGCAGAATAATAATCTAACCTGCATGAAGTGATATCGCCATAGCAAGTAAAGTATTCACATTTTCAGACAACATCTGTCGGCGAGTCTCATGCGTTCAGTAGATTTCATTTGGTATCACTGAAGAGATCACATGCAAGTTATTAAAAAACTGTTATGAATAATTTGCTGCAAAGGTGGTTTGTTTCTCGGCTACTAAGTAAGGGTTCTTTACCAATGTGATCTACAACTGAGCCATGAAAGTAGGAATGAAATCCCTTTATTAAAAGCACCTGGTAAGGGTAATTATCTTCTACGTTATTAGGTTCTGAAGAGTTTTTAGGATGGGTAGATTAGTTTTTGAATAAAGACACTGAGTGGGTGGTTTGTTTCTCGGCTATTAAGTATAGGTTCTTTACCAAAGTGATCTACAACTGAGCCATGACAGTAGGAATGAAATCACTTTATTAAAAGCACCTGGTAAGGGTAATTATCTTTTGTACGTTATTTGGTTCTGAAGGGTTTTTAGGATGGGTAGATTAGTTCTTGAATGAAGACACTGAGTCGCAGGGAGCTTTGTTCGCTCCACAATAAAGTTGTCATAACTTAAGGGCGGTCTTGTGGTCAGTTATTGTTATGAAAAATGCCTGATTATGATTAACATTTGGGGTTTTCAATGAGACAAATATTAATTTTTAAGGGAAGCGCGATCAATTCTTCCGAGAAAAGGAAACAAAAATTTCATCATAGACGCTAAGGACCGAAAACTATTCATCCGTGTTATTAATATTTGTCCTCAACAGTTTGGATTGAAAAAGTGCTGCACTGAAAAAGGCTATTACAGTTCCATGCTCTCACCACGCAAAAACGTCTCTTTTTGTGAGAGAACACCAAATGTTCAACGCCTTACTAAAAGGTTCTCTCATTTTGTAATGCATGCTGAAATCCTAACCGACGACACCACCTCTGACTAAAATCATCTGCGAGGAGGAATCAACTTAATACCAAGAGATCTAACTCAATAATTAATTTTCCCGAAGAAAAGCTATTGCTAACCGAAGTACGGGATGCTCTTAAAACTGAGGGCTTCAATGGACAAGGCTAAACCTGAAAACAGTCTAGTTATTCAGTATGCAGCTGTCCACAAGTTTTGTTTTTGTGTTAATTCTAACGTAAAACGTTTTCGACATTTCCGGTTCACAAAAAGTAAACCGAGAGGATATTCAAAACTAAATAGATCGTCGCTCAAATTCATCACACAGAAGCAAATAGAGTAGCACTGTAATCTAACTCTTCTTTCGCTGAAAGAATACAACGAATTCGAAGAGAATCAAACTCAACTGATGGAAAATTAATGTGATTTAAATCTTTGACCTGTTAAAGAATATTTGAGTTCATACAAAAGAAAACATCACTTTGCTTCGAAAACTCTATCATTTTAAGATTATTTTAAAGCGAATCATGTTTCTCTTATATAAGTTTATGACAGAAAGAGGGTTTCTATTCTAACTATCCACTGTTCTCAGTCAACCTTAAGAAACAGGTTCATTCATTGATGTCGTAATACCCGGCCCGTACCTCTCACTGAATTTCGTTTTTCAGGAAAAATGCCTTGGATATTTCGTTATTTTCTTGTCTGTGTCTCGGTCGCCAACATTGTAATCGCTGAGGATCAATGCAGGATAGAAATTAACATTCGTAGAATGGCTCTCAAAGGTTTCGCTTTTAAGAGAATGGCGGTGGTGGCTCCTCACATCTGTGATATCTTATGTGAAAGGGAAATTATCTGCCAGAGCTATAATTTCAACAGAAAAGAACAGATCTGTGAATTAAACAACCGCACGAAGGACGCAAGATCCGAGAATTTCCGCTCAGACCCAGCGTGGTTTTATATTCGCCGTTTAAACGGAAGAGGTAAGTACTCAACCATGCACTTTGAATAAAGATCATGCTGCTTACAGACCGTGTTTTCCAATCTCCAGCGCCCGTTGGTATCAATTTCTCTATCAAAATAGAAAATTTCATCCTTTTCTTTATTCCTTTAAGTTTAAATATTTGTTAACTTCTTTTTAAAAAAGCAGCTCTATAAACATTGACACCAAATGATTGTGTTATTTCTACAGGAAGCTTAGGGTCCGTAAAGAACTTTGAAGAATTGGAAGCTCGAACGAGGGGTTTAGGCGAGAGGGGTCCTGTCTCCCCAGAGGGTTGTGCTTGACAGAAAGTTGAAATATTTCACAACCAAAGAAGGACATTCAAGTGAATGGAACTCGAGCTTCATTCTTATTCTCTCGTACTTTTCACTTTTTTCCTTTCCATCTGCGCTTACGAAAATTTTTTTTTCAACATTTTTACCCGTACCAGCTCCCTTGGGTTCGATACCGGAGTTACCAGCACGTTCATGCCGAGAAATAACATCAAGCGAAGGGAAAGACACACCAAGCAACAATTACTGGCTGGATCCATCTGGCACTGGGAAAGCAGTTTTGGTTTACTGTGATATGAATTTGGAAGGTAATTCACATTTAACTCGTTGTAGCTTTCATTGTGTGTTTGAATTGTCGCTTTTTTTGGTAGCGTCCTTGGTTGCTTTAAGATGTAAAAAATCACACCAGTCCTGAAAACAATGCATTGCGCAGTTTCAGCTGTATATTAAAAAGAAAAAAAAATACCCAAGAGGGAAAAAATACAAGCAAATAGACAGGGTTTAACCACACTACACTTTTATAAAGTTTTGAAAAATATTCTTGCTTTAAACCTTTACACCCTAAGATCAGTATTCATATTCTCCATACTGTTCTCTGTACATTTACTAAGGTGCTGACAAGGAGAATTTGTTTGACAATCAAGAGTTTCTTTAGTTGGTGATCATTTCCTTTATTCTTGTGACTTTAATGTTTGATTCAGGGCTGATATGGTATGGAGAAATTAGATGCCAGTCACTCTTAGGGGTTAAAGGGTTAATATTGCAGGCATTGTCCATTTTGTTGGAAGAAATGTAAACATTATTTTTGTGTTATGTGGCTATGATTGTCAATTTAGTACAATGTACTGTTTCCCTGCTAAATTAATGTTGGTTAAATTTTACTTTTTTCTTTTTTCACTCCCCAACAAGATCACGATGAATGCATCAGTGGAAACATTGCCTGTGACGTGAATGCATACTGTACCAACACTGTGGGTTCCTGTACCTGCAAGGAAGGATACACTGGCGATGGACGCTTGTGTTCGGGTACATTATTATTTTAATCATTAAATATGTAATTAAATTTAAAGATGTTTGGAATGCTTGTACGCAAAATCCTTGCAAGAATAACGCAACATGCCAAGCTAGGTTTACGGACAGAGATTATCACTGTTTCCGTGTTAGTGGATCTGGATTTAAAGGCCATGATTGTGATGAGGGTAAGGAATCTTGTATTTTTAGTGAGGCAGAAAAATGATGCATAAGTGATAAGCTCCGCAGGCCCCTCTCTCAAATTGAAGTTCTTTAAGGTGATTGGGCAGACTTATTTGAAATGGATGAATACCAACAACCGCAAACACCTCAATAGTTTGATAGTCACAGAACATCGAAGGTAAAAGCCTTTGCCTTTCATGGCTTGCGAGAAGAATAATCCAGAATGGCATAAGTTATTCAAAATACAAAAGAGGACTTACATATGAACAACTCTTTTGCTTCTCATGGTTCATCTTGGAATGGGATTCATCACTCAAGACATAGATGAGTGTTCGAACGGAACACACGGTTGTGATGTGAATGCTGAGTGTAACAATACCGTGGGATCTTACAAGTGCACGTGTAAAGATGGATTTCAAGGAAATGGAACCAAATGCACAGGTAACTAGTTCTGACATATTCATACTCCGTTTGTTACCTTCAGTTTTTCAGATTAGTTAGAAGAACGGTCTCATTTACATTATTTTCCTTTTCGTGTTCTAGATCTAGATGAGTGTATGATCGGAACACAAAACTGTAATGTAAATACTAAGTGTAACAATACCCTAAGATCTCACAATTGCACGTTTAAAGATGGAATTCAAGGAAATGGAACCAACTGCACACGTAACCAACATACCATACTCTCTATTTTCTCGATGGTACCTGTCATGTGACAAAAAGGAATGACCAGAAAACAAAACTGTTTTTTGTTGATTTAGATACCAACGAATGCACTGAAGGAAAACACGACTGTGATGTAAATGCTGAGTGTAACAATACCTTGGGATCTTACAAATGCACTTGTAAGGATGGATATGAGGGAAATGGAATCAACTGCACAGGTCAGTAACAAGCCAAGGTACCAAACAATGTTTTCACAATTAAAAAAAAACTTAACTGTTAACTGTGAACAGACGCCGGCACGAGACTAGCAAAATTGCAGGGTGCTCTGCAAGTGAACATTATTCCAAAACTTTTGGCGTATTGATAGTGTTGTTTGTTTCCTCCTTTATTTAGAGAAATTATGGTCTGTTATCATTTGCGAGGGAGGAAAAAGGACCATAAGTTGTGATAATGACCAAAGAACTATCGACGTTGTGGATGCAAATTATGGTAGACTGGACTCAAACACTTGTCATTATTCCGCAGTTAACGATACAAACTGCAAAGCTGCGAACTCTCTTTTCATTGTGCGGTTGAAGTGCAACGAAGAAGCTAGTTGCGAGCTGCATGCAGATTCTTTAGTTTTTGGGGATCCATGCCCAGGCACATATAAATACTTGGAAGTCAAGTACAAGTGTGTGAAGTTAGGTTAGTACCTATAGCTATTGTTGTATGCTGTGAACTGGGGGGAGAAATGGCCTTTTGCTACCATTTAGGACACATTTATTTTAGAGTTGCATTAGGCGCTAGATCACCCGTCCATTTTCAGTCGGGGGCGTATTAAAAAAAGATACGCAAAGAAGCAATCGTTAATATAGTCAATACTCAAATATCAAATCTTTTTTCGAATTAATACCTTTACACTTTTATCAGAGACATGGTGGATAAGTATTCATTTGTTCCCGGGGTTGCAGTTTCATTTTGTCTTGAGTGGCGCCCTCAAAAGCAAAGGAAAACTCGACAGGTGGTCTAGGATAGATTTTATGCACTAGGGAAAAAGTTCTGAACTGCCGTCTGGTCGGTGAACCCTGGGTGGATCATGCGTACACCAAAGGAGTGCAAACTGACAATTTTCAAGCTGTATGCAGAAAAATTCAATATTAGCATGCCAGACCATTTTCCTGCATAAATACTGAGATAAAAAAGGTTCAATTCAATAATTCTGGATCGCACCTTCGTGTACGTTGCTGATGAGCACTGCTGCTGAACTAGAAGCAAATGAAAATTTAGAGGTACCCTCTGTCTTGACTCCTGGTTAATCTTTCATTAGCACAACGAGATAGACTTATTGTATACATTGAAGAGAGAATGTCCACTAAGACCAAGCGAAAATGGAAATTCGTGGTACATCTCGAAAAATCAAAATTCTTAATATTTTCTCTGAAGATACCCTATAGTGGCTTAAAAAACGTGATAGGATTTTTTGCTAGAAACATCTTTTTAAACTTTCATGAAATAAAAAAGCCGTCACGAGCCAAAATGTCCTGAAAGGCATCCGAAGAATACGTGATTGGTACCTTCACATAGAATTCGCCCTTTTGAATTGGCATCATAGAAAGAACCGTTTCCTGCTTTCAATATTGATGTTGAAGTCTTTGCAAGTAACTTGACTTCAATCTAGTGAATTAAATTTAGGGGTCATGGTAAGCCGATGAAATTCACAAGAATTCACCTTCGAATAATTTGTAATTTAGCGTGTTTTTTTTAAGGGACATTTTTTGTATCCGGTAATACATCGGAGAAATTGAAATTGACATTCTTAAGAGAATAAATGCTGGCCTAAAATGGGGTGTAAAAATTAGTTTCGGGCTTTTTACCAGCGCCGGGTAGGAAGCCTCTCAAAATAGCGGTTATCACATCAAAAGCGTGTCAACCGGAAGTCAACAAATAGCACATTCTCCAAACCCGTAATCAAAGGATTGTAAAATTATTAAATTGTAATTAATCTGTTTAGTCGTCAGCAATCCACAGCGCTGAAGAACTGCATTTTTAGATCCTCTGAATAAGATATTGACTAAATATCTATTTCCGTGAGTATTTTATCGCTGGACATTTTGGGGTGGGAAGAAGAGAAACCTTGGGAACGAGGTTGCGACATCAGTAAATGGATTCCAAATTAGCGACACGGATATCCCACCTTAAAAGGCTTCAGAGACAGCTATAAGAAAAAAATCGGAATCGAGTGAGAACAGTGGGTTACCACCATTTTTTTTCCATCTTAGGGGCATATTTAATTGACACACTTCATTATAATCAGTCGTCGTCGTTAACAATCCGAGGGGGTATTCAGGGCGGCGACAAAGATTTTTTCCCCATGCTCCCGGTGTTAAGATCTGTGGCACTTTAATTTCTGTGATGTTAACGTCCTCTTCGTTACGAAAGATATGTTATTTATTCACATCACCTCCTACATTTTGCAGTTTACCTCCGTGCAATCAGCATCCGTGTTTCAATTTGGGTATTCTGTTTCTGCAACAACGTACCAAACTTTTGTAGCGTAATTAGTCTAATTATTGAATTGCACCTTGGCCGCTTGTGGGAATATTGTTGCGTAACAGGTAAATTTATTCATAATTACACACTGAGGATCTGAATGAAGGAAAATAGCAATTGGCGGGGTGTTTTGTTTGAGCTATTGTAGGTTCACCGTTATAAAATGTTATTAAATCAATGCTCATTTCATGGGAGGTAAACGTGTAGCGAAAGTATGTAAGACAATATAAAAGAGGTTCTAAAAATCTTGTGGGACGAGTCAAGATTGCCATCGATCGCCTTTATTAACCTTTACTCAGGCGGTAAGTTATACGCCGACATGGCTAGAATTGACCTGAAGTATAAAGAAATTTTTCTTCAAGGTGATCTAAACGTGACCTTTCTGTTGTACGTTTTCTTTCTTAAGGAAAAAAGGATTAATTTACAAGTATACAAATATTTTGTTGAAGGCATACGTTTATTGTTACCAGTTGTTGACAGTTAATTGACGTGATTTTCCCAATTTTTAAAGCCACGGTGCTCGGTCCTCATTAAAAGCCCGGAAATAAATTATATACCTGCTTTTATAACAACATTTCCTTTTCCAAGGATTCTAAATTTCAAGCGATTCAGAGCTTTACCGGGAAAAGAAAATGTCGCTTGAAAAAGTGAACGAAATAGAGAATTTTCAGTACGCGAATTTTAGCGATTGTTGAAAGCTTCCCGTGGCCTAACAATTCAATCTACAGGTCTTTAAATTGACCTAAAAACTTGGTTAACCTTCAAAGAGACATTTCTATGCTTAAAACAGAGCAGATTGTTTGAGAGGGTATGAAACATATTTATTTCAGCTGTTTTCATGACACGTGGCTTGTTATAAGTTTTAATTTTTTTTTTGTGGTAAAAAGTATTTTTAAAAAAATTAAACCCACCACGTTCATTGGCCTACCATTAGGTATCTTTCAAAAAATTGTCAAGGAAATTGATTTTCTATAATGTGCCACCTCCCGCTTGGTGTTAGTGGACATTCGCTCTTAAATGGTGAATTAGATACTCCAGAGGCTTACCAATATAACGGAAAAACAACGCATCAAATCACTAACCTTCATCAGACAAACAAAAAGAAGAAAAAATCTAAGGAGACCCAACTCCGTAAGAGGACTATTGGCTTGTCATAGACACTCCGATAGGCCAGTTTAAAAGGGTATTCGCGACCCTTTAAAGAGCGCCAAACGGGCCAAGAGAAATTTTCTCCGGCCCTCGCCTCAAAATGCAAAACCCTACAAGACGGAGAATTAGAGCTGAATGCAGTAAAAGAGTTAAAATTTTGCAAGCAAAAATTCCAAAAGCCACTAAATTTGGCATCTCATATCTGAGGTTTATGTAATACATTCCTTTCTCAATAAATACTTGTCTGGAAGTAGCTTTAAATCCCGAAGAAATCCTTAGGTTTTCTTTTAATTACGCTCACGCAGCTCTTTTTATTACTTTATTTATATTCTCATCCGCCACATGTGAAATCTCTGATCATTTATTCCCAAGACTAAAAGATATTTAAAGATTTAAAGATAGACGGGATAATCACAATTTCGCTTTTATTACAGGAAGAATTCGTAATTAAATATTTCACAAGATACCTGAGAGTGTATGTCCATAAATGGTAGAAGAAAATCATACTAAGAACAGTGACCGTCTCAATCAAGGTTTGACGAAAACTTTGAAACTTTATTTAATAGCATCAAATCGCTACGAGTCAATTGGTTGCTTCAAAGACAATACAACCAGTCCTGCCATAGAAACATTAGAAGGAAAAGATGATATCTTGGATGGTAACTACTCAACAAGGAATGATTCCATCGACAAATGCTTTCGTGCTGCCGAGAGGCAAAGATTTCACATCTTTGCTGTTGAGGATGGTGGACGATGCCGAGCCAGTGCTTCGGCCATAAAGACTTTCCACAAGTATAACCAACCATCGCAAAAATGTCCGTCTGGTGGTAAAGGGGGAAAGAAAATCAATCATGTCTATTACATTAAGGGTAAGAGTGTTATTTTTTATTTTATACCAAGTTATCCATGCTACAATCGCAGTGCCTCGCAAGGCTGGAATTATGGATCCCCTAGATTTGGATTTAGTTGCCCTAAAAAGCTTATAACCCCATACTTTTCTAAAACAAAGCAGCAGTTGTTATTTATGCTGCTGTTTTCTTTTACAAAGAATTCTGTGGATAAAGATTTTAGATATATGAAAATTCACATATTTGCACTGCGGTGGAAAGATGAAATTAGGAGATCCTCGCAGCTAAGAACACTACTGAAACGAGTAGTTGTAAATAGGACCTGTGAAAATTTCAGGCCCGTACGGGATTTGAACCCATGACCTCTGCGATACCGGTGCAGCGCTCTAGTAGTTGCAAATAGGACCTGAAAAAAATTTCAGGCCCGTTTCAGTAGTGTTCTTAGCTGCGAGGATCTCCTAATTTCATCTTTTCACCACAGTGCAAATATGTGAATTTTCTTATATCTAAAATCTTCATTCACTTGGATGTTTATTTGGACCCAATTCATTGACCAGCTCCCAATTGGCTTGTTAGCTCAATTGGTAGAGCGCTGCACCGGTATCGCAAAGGTCATGGGTTCAAATCCCGTACGGGCCTGAAATTTTTTTTTCAGGTCCTATTTACAACTACTCGTTTCAGTAGTGTTCTTAGCTGCGAGGATCTCCTAATTTCACAATTCTGTGGATATTGAAATATTATGTTTTAAGGACATCTTGCTAAAGCTTCTGTTTTAATAAAATTTGCTTAAATTTAAGGCGAATTGTCGCTTATACACCCATTTTATGTGATGTGTGATGGTGAAACACAATTTCATTTTAATTTTGTGGATAGGAGTTTCTTTGTGTTTTGTGAAAGCAATCATTTGCGTTTCGAGAAGAATACGACTTCTGCAGAGAACTGCTTTTTGCATACTTCGCTTGCAGCAGACCTACCACTAAATTCTATTCGAAATCTTTGTGAGGGGAATTTTTCGATAACCCAAGGGAACCGACACAACAGCAAAATCAATCGAAAACCCTACTGTAATCAACTCCCTACATACTGGAACTTTTTCATTTTTGAATTGAAAGGTAATAGAATTTTGGACCTTTTTTTCTCTGAATTCTTTTCTGCAGGAAGTTTCTATTGCAGATCAAGAAAAATCCGAAAAAATTGAAAAAATGTAAACAACGTGGAACTGCACACCTACCCCTCCCGTTCCCCAACATTAACTCAAGCTGTTTATCAGTTGACTGTGATTGGGTTAGGGGAGGGGTGGGTGTGAAGTTGCTTTGATCAAGACTGACACTGATCCGAAGTATGAATGGAAGAATAAAATACAAATGCAAATAATGTTTCTTGAAAAAAACGCTCTAGTTGTCAAAATCAAGGCTTGTTTGAAAATGTCTAGATGATTTGTAGAAAAGAACACCACAATGCTCTCTGAAGTGGATACGAGACGACTTCAGGTGATTCCTCAAGAAAAATGTTATCGAGCAATTTGTCTTAACTATCCTTAAATGTTCTCCACTATTGTCTGTTTCATAAACTGCAAAAAAAAAATAGGTCACCGTGCTTCTTTTCTCTTCGTTCTTCGCTCTGACGAAGGGCTAACGCTCGAAACTTAAGCTTGAAACTCTTTACGGCGGCCAGTATATGTTAACAACTTGGTTGACAATACCAAATCACCTTGTTATACTCTCCCACCGACGTAGCACCAGCAATTTACCCCCTTTATTTACATGTTTAGAACCCAGTCTAGTTGATAGTTACAATGTTGTACGGCTTTGCTTGCTGTTTACTCTTTCAGGACATAAAAGTGTTGGATGCTACGAATCACCTGGTATGAGTTGTTTAACCCATGATATGACTGGGTCCGATCCTATCTTGAATGGAATTTACCCTGCAGAGCCTGGGAGCTTCATTTCAAAGTGCGCAGTGGCTGTAATTAGAGCAGGTTACGGGTTATTTGCAGTTGAGAATAATGACACGTGTTCAGCATGTGCTACTACACCGCAGAAAATTGAAAACCTTGAGGAATCTAAGAAGTGTGGTCTTGAGGACGCCAATGCATTTCAGTTTTACACCATCAAAGGTAATTTTAAAGTACAAACCCAGTCTAAAAGCCCGTTTCAACATTGAAGGAAAGGCATTTTTAAATTTATTATAATGACTTACATACTACAATTCTACGCCTCAAAACCCGGATGAGCTGTCTGTTACGAGCATCTTTTGTAGAGCACCTTTTGGTCTCGGAGCTGAGCATCGCTGGTAGCGGCAAAAAACTGGTTTATTCCTCCACATTGATATTTTCTTGAAAATCATATCAAACTTTGGGTTGGGATTTTGCTAACAATGGCACGATTTTTTTATCCTTTTATGGGCATTGTCATTGTTGACAGCTTTGAGGCTCTTTTGTTATAAGAACAAAGGTTTGAAAGAACCGACGCGTATCCGATTTCCGAGCGCGAGATTCAAAAACTTCTATCTCCCCGTTCATAATGCTTTTATACGCATGCCAAGTGTTAAAGTGTCACTCTTGAATTTGTTTTCTAAGGTTTAAGAAGTTCCATCATAAGCTAATTGTGCAAGCATCACAGGCAAAAAATAGCCTTGCGTAATTCCCTAACCTTTACCTTAAAGGTTAATCAAGCATTATTCTAGTCAGGTTCGTTGAATAAGGAAGTAGACACGTTTCCGTACCACATTCAAACCAACATATAATTGTTTATCATGAGTGAATGACATCATTGTAACACCGCTTTTAAAACGTTCGCCCCTTTTGGGTTCTTATCAACTCAATTCGGATGAAGGATGAACGTCATCACTTAATCCAACGATTTGCTGCAAAAATAATTAAAACGAGGTTTCTGTATGTTGTGGGCTTTCAAAGTTTTATGTGAGAAAATGCTTGATAACATTAATGAAGAGATCTGATGCCCTTGATCTGTTAAAATGGAAGATTGTACACCAAGCTCCTCGCAACAACGTTTACTCACAAACATGGAAACAGCATTAAGAAGATATTTCCTCATTAACAGAATACACCTGATTTGGGCAGAAGCCTAAATGTACTCAGATAATGTAAAATGGAAAATATCTACCAGTGGCGTGTGAGCAATTTCAGGTATATTAACGTGTTGCGACTCTCTTTATTTATTTGGTAATTTTAGATTTCCTTTTGCTTTAAAACAGATTTACGTTGTCACGGAACACTTGGTATGGAAAGTGGTGCAATCACCGATGAGCAGATAACTTTCTCGTCCGAAAAACACAATAAGAAAATTGTAAGATTACATCACACAAGGAAGACTTGGATAGCTGATAAGAAGGATTCTAACCAGTGGCTTCAGCTCGATCTCAGAGCTCAAAACACTGAAGTAACACGAGTAGCAACACAGGGATCCCATCAACATAACAAATGGGTGAAGAAGTACAAGCTACAATACAGCAACTATGGAGTGAGATTTCAAAACTACACGGAACAAGGACAAACTATATCAAAGGTAAAACTGGTCAGAGGCGGGGAAGGGTTCTAAAACATGAGCTGCTCATTGTAAACAAAACCAAGTTCAGTCCTCAACTCAAACTTCCCCGAAGTGTTCTTTTAGCAGTTTGTTAGGACAAACAGTCTTCTTTGCAATCGGGGATTCGTTTCTCGATTTGTTACGATTTATGAGTCGACAGTTGTTAAAGAAGATTATTACAATGTATGAAATTTCATACATTTACCGTTTTCTTTGCAGGGTCTTGATCCAGTTTTTGATCAACCTCAGATAGATATTTGTAGATAAAGTTCGTCTTAATTTTATCGTACGGTGGAATGGGATGAATTTAATTAATGAAATCCCTCGTGAGATATTTCACGGTTTACCTGGCGGAAAACATTGCATAATATTGTAAGAGAAGAACTGAACGGTATTTCTTACATAAAGTATGTAACGACCACGAGGTTTTTCGAGGTGTGTGTTTCAGTCGACGAATACTAGAGCGACCATCTACGTGTAGAGTTTAGTTAAGTTAGTTAGTCGGCTGAGAGATATTTTCTTACAATATAATTATATAGATTTTTTTTAAAAAGTAACACTTATGTCTACAAGGCGGGCACGTACCGCGCATTTTAAATAAAACACTCAACATCTATTTCACGTCTATTATGATACAGGAATTTGACGGAAACACAGACGAGAACAGTGTTGTTTATCATGACCTGAATGCACCAATCACAGCAAGGTACATACGATTTCTACCAGTGGAGTGGGAAGGTGAGATATCAATGAGAGTGGAACTGTATGGATGCGTGAAAGGTAAGAAAATAACTTTCCTCTAAAGCTGACAATTATTGTTTGCATCACAGTTGATCTAATTATAGGAGCTCTTTAAGATACTTCATTTCGTGAGGCGTGAGTAGTCCAGTGGTCTGAGCGCTGGACTCTGGGTCGGACGGCCCGGGTTCGAGTCCTGGCCGGGGCACTACGTTGTGGCCTTAAGCAAGTCGCTTCACTCACCTTGCTTCGTCTTCTCGGATAAGACGTTAAGCCGGAGGTCCCGTCTCCTGCAGGGTTTGGGGTAGGAGACGTTAATTTCCCACGCACGAGATTACTGTGTGATGGATGTCCTCCCTTGGGTGGGATGGGTGGGTTTTAGGGGACCATTCATAGGGATAACCTCAAGGTCCACCTTTCAAATACGTGCTGTATTTGATAAACCAGTATGAAATATGAAATATGAAATTGTATTAACGACATTTTTGAGCTTAATGTAATCTACACTTTATTAATTGCCTCATGATCTTATAGCTGCTTTTAATTCGCTGCCGTAGATAAGTTGTATTTGTAAAACGCCCGCTAACCTTTCGTAAACAGAATGTGGAAGATTTCTCGGCATGCAAAGCGGTGAAATCCCTGATGGACAGTTAAGCGCCTCTTCAGAGAGAAATTCTAAACACTCCGCCACTCATAGCAGACTTCATTTTGTAAGTCCTGACGGAGCGGGATCTTGGGCAGCTGAAAATAATGATACGGATCAGTGGCTCCAAGTTGATCTGGTTATTCTGCCACCCTACTTACACAATCTAAATGGCTAACACCCATATAATCTAAATTTAGATCAGTGGGTTCAAGCCGTCTCAAATGATCATCTAAGTCTTCCCAGTAGCTCATTAAATATGCATAAACATTTCGACCAATCAACTCCCTTCACTTCGGATTCGTAGGGGGGAAACCTTTACCGATTGGAATAGTTACGAACTCGCTAGCTTTTCTTGGTTTGGAAGTTCAGGTATTATCGGCTTTGTCGTGCACTTTTGGCGCTTCTTCGTTACTATGACCGACAAGGATACAAGTAGAGCTCGCAAAAGAACATACAATAAAATAAGCGATGTACAAAGGTCAAAACTACAAGAATATTATGACGGCGGCATGAAAACATGCGGTTCTGATAATACGGAAAAAATTGGAGTGGCAGCCGAGGAAACTGGGCTGACTATTGATCAAGTAAAGGTAAGATATTTTTTAGTTGGACTGAAACACTACCATGTTTCATGTATGTGGAATACCCCGCCACTTATTTGCATCTCGTTGAATAATAATAGCGATCATTATGGTGAGTGCTTCTTTCTTCAAAGCTCACCGACATATGTAAATGATGTAGCGGTATATTGTCCTATAGAATTAATTCCCTTACTCTGTGTGCTGCATAAACGAATCTTTTTAAAGGATTGATTCTTAAACAGAATTTCATCCGTCATATACCGAGGTCAAGGAAGTTAACTGTACGATTGTACTATTCATAATGAGGCCTTGTGGTAATTATTTCCCTCGTTAATTAAAGTAGGCTTACTTTTTTTTTTGAAAATAATTGCTTTATGCAGTTTTATGCTCGAAAATACGCTTGCAGTGTGCAGTATAATCAATGATCAAGAATATGCCGGTAAAAGAAGATATGTGTTTACTCATCCGTTATTATAAATTTAAGAATATATATTGTGTTACCATTACAAATATTGAGAGCTAACCGCAAGCAACCTTAGTTAAAAGTGGGCTAACCCGAGTGCTCTGTAGGCCAACAGAAGAGCTAGTTAGGCCAACCTGAGTACTCTGAGGCTAACCAGAGTACAAGTTTGGCTAATTGGAGCTGAAAAGTAGGCTAACCAAAGTGTTAATAATAGGTAACCCATAGCTAACGATCGAATCCTGGTTCGAAGTTTAGGTATCCTCAATCTAGAGCTGTTAAATGTTATAATCACATCATCCATTCGACATACATGTACATACCAAGAAGATCTACCTTTATTGATTTGTTGCCAGCCAATCATTCTGTACTGGATTGAAAATTTGCTCTGTATACAAGCTCAGAGTTTCTGTGAGTTCCCTGTGAGTTTCTGTGGGTTCCCTGTGTTGCTTGTCTGAATTTAAAAACCTACGGTTATTATTATTTTGTCTTTATTTCTCCACCTTGTTGTTGTCAGAATTTTGGTGAACAAGATCTTAATTTTTTCATACTTTCACATATATGCCACAGCTACTTTTTGGACCATGTCCCCTGTAGGAATTTACCCTGGCTGGGCCTCTATAGGGCCAGCCAGTGAAAGAGAGCAAAAAGGGAAGGGTTTCTATTGTAGCTTAAGGCATTTTGAAATACTTTATTTTTAATGTGGTAAATTTATGTAGAAATGGATTGGAAATGCCAGACAAAAGGAAAAGATAAATTCTGGAGTACAAGCAGCTCCAAAGCCAATTAAGATCCCAACTGGTTCATGTGGCTCACACTCCTACAACATGTTCTGTTCAGATTATTTCAAGTCAGGTGAGAACCCTGATAATGTTTTCAAACACTAAGGACAGATTATTTATATGCATTATAACTATTATAGACCATGGCTAAAATATAGGGTAACATTAGAGGTGTACAGTCCTGGGGCATGGGTGTGCAAATCCCCCCCCCCCCCCCAGTTTAAAAAATTTTCAAAGTCCAAAGGTGCCCATACGCCTATGGGTATCATTAATAAACCTCTACTAGTCTATTATTTCTAAGAAATGAATATTGTGGTTTTCTCTGCTAACTGTGCCTGCTGGACTTTTATTTTATTTTGGTGCCAGGATACCAGATTTAAATCAATAATGGACAGTGGCCTTGTTAAACTGTGTCTAAACCCCAGGGGGGGTACTTGCAGGGGTGGGGGTCTGACAGAGCTCTATATTGCGACCCAAAAGGGTTTTCATCCTCAGCTACTTTTAACCTTTGACACCATAATAGAGTTGTTGATTAATTTATTTTCATTTTTAGTTGATGCAATATCTTTGATTGCCGAGGAAACTGAAAATCATGCAGTGACATTGTAATAATCAAACCAATTGAATTGATATTCAGTGGAAATGAAAGCTTTAATATTTTTTTGCTAGATGAGTGCAAGAAATTGTCCTTGGCTCAAAAGAATGAAGAAGCTGCCAAGAAATGGCGTGACATGACATCTGCAGAAAAAGATGCGTTCAAAGGAAAAGCAGAAAGTTTAAAGGCGCCTGATGTTTCAGAGCTTAGTGAGGCTCAAAAATCTAAATTGATATCAGTTCACAGAAAAAATCTTCTAAATGAGGTAAAGGTTTCAATCACTTTATGAAATAATCTCCAGCCAAGCTCAATTCCAATTAGGTAGCATAAACCATGCAAATTCAGAATAACTTATAACTTTATTAAAAGTGGATGAGTAATTTCTAATTATTGTACTCTGTGGGAATTAATGCAACATGCAGATGTTTGTGTCCTTTTGAGTAATCCTTGTGCCACATTTACTTTTTCATCTGCTTCAGATCATGTTTCTAGAAGACTTGGGCTGTGAATCTTCTCTGATTTTTCAAGACACTTCAGGCCAAGTGTACAACTTTGGATCAAGTGCAGGTTTCTCTTTCTTATGCCTGAATCCTGACATCAACATCAAATTCCGAGACCACTTTGGTATATATTATTACTTTGAATTAGTAATATTATAAACATTGAAAGTGTTCGATTGATTTGTTGGCATGCAACTGTATTAGCAGATGTTTATATAGCTTATACTATAAAGTGTGTCATCCAATTGACAAGATTATTCATGATTGTAAATAAGGTGAATACATCATCAAAATAGACCTGAAACTACATAGTACCTCTGTATTTATTTATTTAGCTTGCACCAATGAGAGGTACACATACAAAGATGTACAACAGCTATTCAATTCCAAATACAGTAAGTTTAAGAACATACATATTATTCACTATAGTACAGATGTTAACATGTAATTGTTGTCATCATCATCGTCATCATCATCATCATCATTATTATTAGCTATGATAATAACAACAAAGCTGATGATGTCTATAACAAAATCCTCAAACCTGATTGGTTCTGAACAGCGAATATTTGATCCTTAATCTGAATACTGTAATAAGAAAACTGTCCAATTTGGCCTGTGTGATTACAGCTGCTTTTAACTGGACAGGTCAAATCTGACAATTGTGCAGCCAATAAAAATCCAGTAGAAAATGCCACTAGCTAATGAAATTGAATTACTTATTCTTACCTTGTGTCTCACATTTTGGCAAAGAAAGTGTCATATGGGACATGTGGAAATGGTCAATAAGACTTACTGTCATACATTTCAGGGGTAATCAGGCTCATTACTTGCCCAATTACTTCCTGAATTGTACTCCACTCAGTGCTATTATCATTACCAATCAATGTTTCTCTTTCTCTTGCACAATAGGCGAAGCAATAAAGAAACCAGGCAGCAGGTTGCCGTATCTACGTGGGGGTTTTACAGTAGAAAATCTCCCAGATGGCATTTTCTTTAAGAAACCCTTCCATTATGGCACTAAACAACTCCAGGCCATAATGGAGAAAAAAAGCGAAATTAAATTCGTGATTACCAGTAATGCAAATGTAAACTTGCAAAGCAACAGGGATTTTATTCCCTCTCCAACTCAGCCTGAAACAGTAGTCACTCTTCTGTCCAGGATAGTGGACAGACAATGTGCAGAAAGGGTAGTTAGACTGTCTGACAAGATTAAAGAACAAGATGTGGAGGTTGTGGAGTTGAGACTTAACCAGGAAGAGAGACTAAGATTAAATGAATATAGTTTTTATTTTGAAGATGATGCATGGCTTGCTGTTGGTGCTAATATTCAACACTCCACAGAAGCACAAGGGCTTATTGTCCCAGTGTTTACTGAGTCAGAAGATGAGAAATTGTGGCTTTTCTACACTATCCAGAATCCATCAAAACTAGTCAAAGCTTCATTTACTTACAAGATAAAAGGGTATTGGCTTGACTTACAAGGCCAATCCAACTACAAATTACTGAACAATCATCAGGATTATGTTACTATTGCCAACTTGATCAAAAATGGACCCTATGGACCATTATATTTTTTGCAGGGGATGGAAATTTCAGATGACCAGTATTTTAATATACCTGAAGTATTTAACAATGCAATATTTGCTGCCTTAAGAAGTAGCACTATTATTTAAAATTTAACAATATGTACTTTTCAATTTAATATACCTTTTCTAAGAACCTATTGGAAAGCCAATTTTATAGCCAGCTGACATACAGAGAATCCTAAATTGTAGTTCTTAAATTGTTACTATTATTAAACTATAGATAATGATTAGCCTAGAAGTTTGTTTGCTAATTTGTTGATCATTTTCAGTGGTCCAAGTGGTGTGTCTAAAAATGAATACAAAATCCAGTATAAAGCACTTTTATTACCTATTACAATAGGCTACATGCATGTCATACTTTCTAACAAAGACCACTTGTAGAAGCTTGATTGTACAAAGAAAACCAGAAACATTACATTTTGCCATTTTTGTGTACTAATGATAAGTACTTTTCAGAATATTTGCCAATATTGTGTACTTTTGGTAGGTGGTAATCAAAGCGTCGTCCAACCCAGGTACATCCCTGTAGTGGACAACATCTAATGGGCCTCTTGGTTTTGCTGAAAATATAGGAAAAATGCAATGTGTCAAAATGAGCTTGAATTGAAAAAAGTCAAGAATGCTGTGTACAGTAGAGAAAACACTCATCTATGTAACTACAATGAACACAATCCTCTAAAAAACAGAACTGAACAATAAGAAATGTAATAAATTACCTATTTTCCTGATTTCCTTTGGCCTTTCCCTGATTCTTTTCACTCTTTAGCTCCTCAACTTCACTCTTACTCAGCTTATGTGCATGTTTCAAATGGTTGGAAAGATTATTGTATTCTTTCTGGCAAATCTGGAAATAAAATTATAGAAAAATAGATATGTGAATATTTCATTTTGGATCATCATGACTGCTTAGCTTGTTATTGCAAAATGACAGCTAGTTGAGATCATCATTAGATAGGCCAAGCATCAGCAATGACCCGCAAATATCTCTCTACAAAGAATGATCTATTCATATGTAACATTGTTTTGTGCAAATAACATTCCAGATGCCCATACACAGCTGTGCTCATAAATATTCCAGCAATGCTGCTGATTGTTTCCCAGAGTTTTCAGAGTCATTTGACCCACCCTTATCAGAAAAGAATAGAACATCTAACCAGTATATGCAGAAGAAGAACATTTTTTTCAGTTATTTTAATACCCTGGTGAGTTTTTTAGCCTGGGTTTCCAACATGAAATTTCCCACATGCACTGTAGTCTAGCCCATACTCCACCAACTGCGCCAACTGTACTGGATGGTGGTTGGATAAGGGTGGTGAGATATTATGGGATACAATTCTAAAAAACCGTCTTAGGCTGAAAGAGCAGGTGAAAATTAGTCAAAGAAAATTAAAATAGGCTGGGTTGGAATATAGGAATAATGCTTAACAGGTTTCTAAACGGACATAGTTTGACACTACTCTGGTTTGCAGATTTAATGAATTTAACCGAAGAAGTTATGATTCGTAGACCCAACGTTTCTACACTCTTGTCTAGTGCCTTCATCAGGGGTGATCTAAACGCTGCAACAAGAGGTCCTTTTATATGATCACTAATTAGGTTTCTAAACCTCAGAGATTTAAAATTATTTGTTTGGAAATGTGAAGTCATGGTGCTGGAGAAAATGGCACACTCTCCACTCAGTGACTTTACATTAGGCCTTTTATGTTTCTTAACATTAAGAAGGGGGTCATGTGAAGGCTAACTAGCTGCAAAGGGGCCAATGATCCAAAAGAAGGAGAAACAGTTATGCAATCATAAAACACATGCAAGAATGCACCAGGATAAAATAATGATAGGACTAATTTATCAAAATATCATGATATATTAGTGTCTTGCAGATCAGTTACTCATGCCTTACCCATGCTAGTCTGCCTTTCGCTTTGGTAAATTGATCTGCACATTGTTTTGCTCACCTTTGTCCAATAATTTTAAAAAGTATTTTCTTATCGTATGAACAAATGGGCCAATATCAACATCTTAAAGGTAGTTCTAGATGTCATTCTCACACCACTGTACAGACTCCACCACCTCCAGGGTTTGAATCCTTTTGAGTACCAAGATGGGTGTCTTTTGTTTACATTTATAAATCATAGTGCTACATTCATTCTATATAGGTGTAGATTATATGTAGGAGCCTATTACTTTATGAACCAGATAGTGGAGTTGACCTAAAATTTTATATTTCATGCTTCATACAATGGCAATCTTAGCTCATCCTCTCTCAGTTAATTGGCATTTTCTCAATGCACCTTTCAACATAAAGCCCAAGAAGAAGAGGGGTGTCTGGCTAGCCATGGAAATTTGACTATGAGGGCAGTCCCCAAAGTAGGTATTTTGATTTTTTGTAATGTCCCCGGGGTGCATAGAGAATTTTGGCACTTCGTTATAAATGACCACACTCACTTACCCCAGTGTAGGGATTTTGATATTTTTTACCAATTTCGGTGTCCAGACTGGGGTGGCATATTTGAAAATTATTTGGACAGAAAATATCAAAATCCCCAAACCTTGCTTAACCCCTCCACCTGACCCCGTCTAGTGCATAACATTGAAAGCTGCATACTCACACTGCAGGGATATTTATAAAGTTTTTTCCTCAGTCGTTTCTTCCGCTGTGGTGGCTTTGGCGGGTTATGATCATTCAAATGACTTAAAATGCTTTCGGCCTCGTTGGACATCTTCATCTTTATCAATTCCATTAACATTCCTGTACGAATTGAGGTTGTCGACTCCACGTTTCGGATCTCATGGAAATGGCAAACAAGGTTTTCCATTAAACCGAGAAAGTGGCTTCTTTGCGTTAATCCAATATCCTTTGCCACTTTCTTTTCTTGGCGAATTTGAACAACAAGATCACTTGGGTCGTATCCGTTTTCAAAATGGAAATACATTTCAAAGGGCGTAAAGAGCAGCGTAAGTTCGTGACCTCGCTCCCTGTGGCTTGTCTGGGGGTCTGGTTCCCAGTCCATTGATGTTAGAGGTAAACTGCTCTAGCATTCCTCAGCCTTCGATCCGAATCTTTCAGTTCGGAAATGTAGTATACAGATATGCCACGCACAACACGTTTTGCGTTTTTTTTTTCCAGTTGCAATGGATTAAAAATCGCAGTGTCTCAGTGTCTCAGTGTCTCAGTGCGTCACCATCCCGTCTCTTTTTCCTCGCCTCCCCCTTCTCCCGCCTCCCTCGTCTCACACCTTAACTTCCCCCCCCCCCCGACCCTACCTAGACAAAATGTTTCTACGTTTGGTACTTTGATCGACGGAAAAACATGGCTTCTCCTCGATGTAATGGAGAAGTTTCATATTATCATGGCGCAAGGACATCAGCACTGACTGTGCTAATTTCGTTAAAAGAATTTAGAAAAACTTCACATGGTTAGCCAACCCACAGTAAATAGCTGTTATGATATCTTTTGGCTGTTATAATATCTTTTGGCAGAAACATGAATTCACCTTCAAAAATAATCTTTAAAAATATCCGTCCGTACACACAATTGTAAACACTGATGAGGAATACGGTAGTTTAATGCTATAACGAAATCATGTGCTAAACCTGACTACTGGACTATCTAGAAAAGGACAAAAAAAAAAGACCTTTAGAACAATTTTAGGAAGAAACTAGTCGATAAAACTATTAATTAACATTAATTTCGTCAGGATAATGATATTTTAAGAAATATTTTAGTATCATCGAGGTTGGACGACGATCGACGTCGCGTGTGACTTGTGGTTCATTTGCTACTTGACGTACAGTGACAGTACAACACAACTTAACGAATAAAGCGAAGATCTAGAGTTAGCAATTAAATGCGTTAAACCACTGCGCAATATGCAGGACACTTTTGCAGAGTAGCACTGACTGCCTGTTTACCATTTTAACAACACAATCCGTTAAATCGCCTGAAATAATTACAACTTATAACTTTTTCTCAGTAATTCCGGCACGTGCTAATTCCGTTACGGGTGTGTCAATTTCGTTATGGCCTCACGAAGGACGTATACTGATATATTTTTTACTTGATATCATACAAAACAGAAATTTGAAATTATGTGGCTCATATTCACTATTTCATGGATGCCACCAAGATATGTATTGCCTAAACACTTTCAAGACAGATTTGTTAGGAACATGTATATATATATATGCTCAGTTAATGTGACTGCGTTCATAAGAGGTACTGTATAGTAAGGTTACACAATGAGATCCATTGCCATCTAAGAATGAAAGGTGGTACATGGGTATATCTGCATGGCCATTTTTGTTGGACGGGTGATGGTTAAGCATGCAACGCTCAAAAAGCGTCACCTCAGTTCAGTAAGGATGGTCCGAATTGACAATGTACAGAAGAACAACGACCAAATTCAGTATTTGGCTTATCAATTAGAGTATTCAAACCTAAGTTATAAAGTGCCTTATATGTGCGATAATTATAATACGGAGTTTATAAAGATATTCGAGACACCCACCCCATACTTGCTAATATCTATTTATCTATCATTCCTTTTGGTACAGATGGACAAAGATGACTAATGTTTTTGTTCGACAATGGTGGACCTCTCAAAATTGATAACGGTGACTCATGGTCCGACATCTGTTCCACGCCTACAATTGTACCTCCAGTGAACTCCAATCCATACAAACATGATTTTCAATAATATCAGAATACAGAGTTTGTATGGGAGTCTAATAAAACGGAGTTTTGACTAGGTGGGTTAGTAGAGCTGTCCACATACGAGTGTCCGTTGAGGGAGCTTCGGCACCGATTAGCATATAAAATACGCCGTCTACACATGCTACGTATAATCCTAATAACGTAAAAACTGCTACAAATCACCACCGAGATGAAATTTGCCATCGGTGAGAATTTATTAAAACATATTGTGATGATTGGCCAGTCAGTATAATCCTACACAATGTATTGATATTTGTTGGGTTTTCCGAGAAGTTTACCCGCTATTGGCGCGCGCACATGAACAAAACAGAGGCTGTTTCTGTATGGCTTTGGCAAGCGCCAGAGACAAAATGAGTTTTATTCATTATCAGATAATTCGCTGTCTGATGTCAGTTCCAACACAAAGGCCTCATCGTCCACAACTTCCTCCATCATCGATTCGTCTGATTTCTCGTCATCTAGAGGATAGTCGATACCACTCAAATTAGCATAGGTTTTTGCTACCTCAGCATGACCAATAGGTTTAGGGGAATCCAAGATACCACCCCATAAAAGCAGCAGCGAGGAAATGTGATTACAATGAATCATCCGTTTCTTTTTAAGACAAGCTATCACTCCTGCATTAAGAGGGTTATCAGTGTAAGGCAGATACGCATCCACTGATTCGTCTACAAGCCTGATTTCGTTTTGGAGAAAAGAGACAAGGCGATTCATTTCCTCCTTCAACAGTTCAAGCTCTTCCTGACACCTGTTGTGTAAGCAGAAAAGGTCAATTATCTGCCTCCTAACAAGAGCAGGAACGGTGTCCCCTTCCTCTTGGACTTCAGAGTAAATGCTGCTCTTAGGATCCTTAGCATCGTCATAAAGAATTTGGGGTACATCATTGGGAAGATACCCATTTATTTGGGACAAAGTTTTGTGAATGGACTTGACGACTTTGTCGATCTGCTTTGCGAGCTTTATGGCAATTGCTTGGCCATCTGAAAATTAAAAAGTTCATAATAACTAAAAACGCAATTCAGTGGCAGTTTTACGGATTAGACGGAAAAATGTAAATGTGTAAGACTTGAGAACTGGGAAAATTTAGCCCTCATACCCCTACTCAAATAATCCCAGTACAATGCCTAGAGTCGCAGTTAAAAACAACGGGCATACGCAGCAACATAACGACGGAATTACTGCAGACCATGATCACCAAAATACACCTGCTACTAAATATTTTACATAGCAGTTTCTTCAGTTTATTACCAGCATATTTTCGCTTCAATTCCACCAAGAAACATCTTTCGGATGCCATGCAATGTAAACTCAACAAGAGTTCGCTCTTTCTCTTCTCGTAGAGACGTGACTTAACGGTTACAAACACACGAGACAGATCGGACCATCTTTCTCTGATGTGATGCTTCTTTTCCATGGCTACTATGGCCTTCTCGTTCCTATGTACAATAAATGTAAGTTAGAGAGATTTATTATTTGTTTTTAATTTCGGCACCCTTAATTCCCTGTCTGCAGAACCTGATTATTCCAGTCGTTGCTGGAAGGAAGGAATTTGCATATTTATGACTTACCGTTTGATTTTCTTTTCAACATCTTTTACTTTCCCTTGATCTTCATCTTGTACACAGCTCAATTCATTTCTGAAAAAAAAATTTAAATGGGTGGAGATACGTACACAATATTTTCAGTTTAATACTTAGTAATTATATTTGCTAAGGTGGAAAGAAAGAGGATTACAAATACTATATTTATATTATTGTGAAAACAGGTTTTTGCCTTCACAAATAAACGGACGGACGGGGGACAACCCGATAAACTTCTTCTGGGAAAAGGCTTTCCTGGGGGCACTCGCTGGCTGCGGGAAGGCCGGAATCTATTACGGCTGTTGACTATCCTCGAGACAATGACTAACAACGACAAAGTTGGCTCCAAAGTGGATTTATTAAATACCGCTGAGCTGACTGGTTTTTTACCTGACTTGACCAGACTGGGTTTGACCGAAGAAAGCTCTACAGAACAGCTCTATTTAAGCCGAGGTCACAAAGGATCAGGTAATGCCATGAATCAACTAAAGGATCAGTTTCACGTAGTCCACTACAACGACTGGTTAGGTAGGAATTTCGCCTTTTACAAGTTTAATCGCTTTCGAAAAGCTCAGGTACTCTCTAATGTAAGTCATGAATAATTTGGTAGGTGGTACTTCCACACACTATATACCTGAGTTTTTTAGACATGAGGAGCAAGCTGACATATGATTCGTCCCACTGCAGTATTAATCCTGTGACAGATTAATAATATATTAGTGAATACAAAAAAAACTGTTCTCCCTAATGATTGTTAACAAATGCTGAGGAATAAAACTACCGTGTTCTTTTGGTTTCAGTGCTTCAACTTCTTCCTTTTGCCACTCTTGTATCACATCATCATCACAATCTAGTACATGCAGGTAAATACAAGTATAATTTGCAATAATCATATAGCATGCATGTAAGTCATTGTGCTGTTTTTCAATGCAATGAGTAAAAAAAAAAAGGTTTAAAATGTATACCCGGAAGTTTTTCAGTGAGTTCCTTAAGCTTTGCACTGACATCCTGAAGAAGAATTTCTGCCCTTGCAAACTTTGCTTTTAGAGTAAAACCTGTGAACATTAAAAGGAATCAGTTTGATGTGTACTAATAATTAAGACTAGTCAACCTCGAGTTACATCTGTAAATACATTGCACATGTCCATATTGAAAAAATGAAGAATTGCAACTATGACAGAAAACACAGGGTACATAAAGCTGTCCAGCTAAAGTACTGGTCAATAGTTGATATCCCTTTTACTTTTCAGCAAAACCCACAGAAATGTGAAAGTTATGTGTTCAATAAAATTAACCATACCAAATTTGTGATACAAATGTTGGGCATAGTGAAGAAGCCCATCAGTCAAAACATCTGTCCTTTTGTGAGCACTCATTTCTTTAGTGACAGAGGAAAACCTTCGCAGAAAGGACCATAACCTTTCCACCCCTTCACCATCTGTCAATCCAGTTCCCTTGATCCTTCTTGGACTGTACTGGATCTACAGACAATCATATTGAAGATAAAACCATTATTGAAGATAAAAGCATTAATATGGCATGGACCTTGCATCAGATATTTAGCAAATACATGTACTAGCCTGCAGTGCAGGCAGATTTTAGCAGTGTGAATGAATATTTCCAACTTGAGTGTTCAAAGCACCATCTTGAATTAGGAAAACAGTGGAGAGTTGGAGCATGAGACCTCCTCACGCATTGTATTTTCGCCCCAGCTTTCCAGTAAAACAAACACTCAAAAGATGACAACCACCAAAACCACCTGCACTGCAGGCTATATACTTAAAAATTTAATTTTAATTCTAGGCAAAATTAACCTTGAGTAAAGGCTCACTGGTTAGTGGTCATTTCCAAAGCTGATAGGCTTATGTAGGGTGGCCACTCTTTTATAAGGAACATGTACATGTGCTTAAATATTTCACCTTGCTTGCTTAGCTGACCCTTGTAGATCACTTGCTTTCAATTTTAGAAACTGCTGTCAGATTTCAGATCCCACACTGCTTACCCATTGGTAGGTAAGTATGAGATGTGTATGATTACAACTGTATTTAACCAATGTTGAGGTATTGCCACACATTTCTTCACATTGCCACAAGGCCATTTACTGTTAAACTGATATATACTAACCTGGCATGATGCCTTGTGCCCATAGCAATGGAATATGGGCATGGCAACATCAACACCTTCCAAGAGGCTTTCCTGAGATGAACACTAATAAATATAATCATGTACATGTAAATGAAAATTGTGTCAGTAGTAATAAACTATTCTGAAGTTAAGATGTGATCCTCACAGATATTCATGCAATTTAAATGTAAGCAATAATGGGAATTTAACCAAACACAAAGAAGAAAAGAATCTGGCCCCACTGGGATTTGAGCCCATGACATTGTCATTGCAATGCTCTACCCACTGAACTATGAACCCCCATATGTTGGGCGCAAGCCAGTACCCATGAAAGGAAGTGATGAAACAGACAATGGAATTACGTCAGTTGCAAAAATGACATTTTATTTGATTAAGCCAATTGCTCAAAATTCAGTAAATAACTCTGATGATTACATCTTCATTTCCTTTCCACAATTCACATAATTCCAGTCTGTTTCAATAAATTATTTTATTTCATCCCAAATTTAATAGAAAATACTTTGGACAATTCCACATAATTAAATACCACTTTAGATTACCATTTAGCCTCCTGCACATCCATGTTCAAAAAATTTAGTTACCTTCAAATGGCGTGCTAATAGACAAGCAATGTCATACATGATGATTACTCTGTTTCTGGTGCTCTCATTAAGACTTCTAAGCCTCTTAAGCTCATAAACAGAGTATGATATTCTGTAGAGAGAAAAGATTGTTGAAAAGGTGAATCAATAACCAATTTTTTCTTTTATATCTTTTTACACAAAACTAAGACAAATTGAACATATTTCCTATAATATGACATTCAAATTAATAACAAAGTTATACAATGGTGATGCTAATAGTGTAAAGAATCATAGGATGCACTTGTGTTGTATATACAAGTGTGCCAATTGTCAGCTTGACAAATTCATAATAATGGCTCTATCATGTAACTCTCTAACAGACAATACATATAGGATTGAGCACAACATTAGGTAAAATGTATTTACATACTCCATACCTTTCACCATGCTTTATGTTATGGAATCCTTTGGGAAAGTCATGTCTGCATACTCGCCCAAAGACACCTTTCTCGTCAAAGAGTTTGTTTTTGCCTTTTGATCTTAAAGCTGAAAGAACCTCTCCAGCATGGAACTTACTGCAGTTCTGTGAAAAAAAAGGGACAAAAACAGAAAATCTTGAATTTAAAGGGCCAAAAGGAAAATCATACAGTTATCAAATTAACATTTATGCCATAATGTATGAGCATTGCATTATGTTAAGTAGAGACCTGTTCCATGTCTGCTCCAGCTTTGCCATAACTGTTGACAAAATTGTCAACATCATCCTGGTCTGCAAATAGGAGTGTTCCATGTTTGGGTGTTCCTAAATTATGCCCTTTGTCCTTCTTTCTGCACAGTCCAAAGCACCCATCCATGCTTTCAATGAGAACACCATCATCCTGTTCAAAAGAGAGGGGAAAAGAGAAAAATAGATATAAAAAAGAACAGCAACAACAACATAAAATTAATACTGCAGAATTACAGTGCAAGCTACTATTCAGAACAAATTACAATGCATAGTTACCCTTGGACATATAGGACACCAAGCTCCATTGTACAAACTTCCATTGTACTTTGTACAATGCCTGTACTGATACATGAAATACCTTCATGTGAAAACAACAAAATGTCAATCAGGACTTTCTTAAAGAAAGTCAGTAAATGTACATGTACAACAAGAAAGATGTTTTGTAAATGAATGTAAATTGAATCATGACCTTAAAGCAAACAGTCAATGTATCTTTGAATCATATGAACACAAAAGCGACAAAAGCTAAGCATGAGTTTGAGATCTATATTAGCTGGGGGACTAGATAATAAATAAATGAATAAAATAATAATATAAATAAGCACTTGTAAATCATGTGACTACCTCTACTACTACTTATAATAATAATATTAATAATACTAATATAACAAGAACAACAACAATAATAATAGTAAAAATAATATTAATTCTAATATCAATAATACCTTAGAAGACATTGTACATCCACAAATTAGCAGCTCTGATATTCTCAACCAATATGCAAACATACCTGAATTCTTCAAAGCATTCTGAATTAAGGATACTGTAAATTGAGCTCACCTAAAAAAAAAAACATACCATTCAACCAGAATCAATCAATTAAAAAAAGTCATGTCATGTCTCAAAAAAGACTGTTTGTGAGCAAACCTACATGTGTTGGCTGTAGCTGAGGATTGAGTTCTGTGATCACTTTTGTGATGTTTAGTAGGGACACTTGACAATGAAGAAAGACCTTCTCCACAAACTCCATCAGTTTGAAGCTGAATCCTGTGGTGGGATTTGCTGGTGACCCTGGCCAGAACTGGCATTTCAAGAGTGTGACAGCATGTGGCTCACAATCACACACTTGTACATATTTGAGGTGATGATTTCCTGACATTCATAGAAAAATAAATGAACAACTTAGGAAGTTAAGTAAACAAAATTAAAAAAAACATTACATACAGCTTTAAAT
>NC_142679.1:22787936-22817936 GCF_964200805.1 Pocillopora damicornis
GCGTTTTAAGTTCCTGGCCAAACGGTGCAACCTGAGGAATTAAATCATTTGTTTTTGACTTCAGATTTTAAATTTACAAACATTAATTATTTCTTGAATAGATTAAATACTTTGTTTTCGTTTTGGTTTTACGATGATACTCTTGATTCAATGTTTCAAAGCTTTCAATAACACCTTAGGTTGGAAAGATCTGGACAGTAAGAGAAAGAGAAGGCCGAAATATGGTGGTGAGGGCACAATCCCCACCGTATATAAAAGGCCGAGCCGGAAACCAAAAACAAAACTATTGTTATAGCATTAAACGCGCAGTCCCCTCAGTTTTTCTCTTAGTACCTGCTTCTTTGTCATGGAAATTTGAAAGCTTTGTGGTTTCACTCATAAATCTCATCAATGATTCGGTCTTGTTTCTCTAAATACATGGAAGCAAAAGTAAGGATGGGAATCAAATATTGTATCATTCCTCGGTGTTCTGTTTCAAAACCATGTCCATTTATTGGACTAGGAATATTGATACGCTTGCTGGGCGAACTTATGTAATAATTGGTGTTATAACAGAGTTTGTGACCAAAAGGCTCTCAGTCTGACCACAGATCAGAGCTCACACAGAAACAGAATTCTTTAATAGCTTCCGCTGCCAAAGTTAGATCGACTATGTGACGATCACGAACCTAGTTGTGTCTTGGTTGATATCATTAATTTATAATTAGTCTTTAAATAACCTGCTAGGTATTAGGATTAATTAGTATTTCATATAGAAACTATTATGAAGTCAGTTCCTCAGACTTCACGTGTTACGTCGTGGGAACGGTTTTCAATTGACTGTGAGGGTTTGTCATGCAATCAATTTGTTTCTCTTCGTCAGCTCAAAACAAAAAGCAATCTTCGATTTTCATTCTACCAGTTAGACCCAGTATCCTTGTTTCCCCTCCTTTTGGGTTGTATTTTGTTACGCATGACACTTACTACATTTTTACCGCGACCGGCGCCGGTTGCAAAGTGTGTTTTACTAATTTGAGATACGTTTGGTGTCTTGTTTTTTATCATTGGAATACGTCATTTTTTCATTGTTTTAGTTTTGGTTTTAGGATTCTCAGTCAATTGAAAAGAGTTCAGCTTCACCTCTAGTGGAATCCTGTAAAATGAAAAAAATGGCCAAGGGTTGATGTCAAATTGTCGACGTGTCCACTTTAAGTAATGTGTTTCCAGATGTTGATTAATTAAGCAGTTATAAATGCCAAGGTGATGGCACGTTCAAGTTTCCGTAAAACTTCTTTGCTTGTTAGATTATGTTTTTGTCAACATTTAGAATAACTTTTTAGGAGGCTCACGAGCTCTTCCACATAAAAAGGAGGAGAAACGTGTAATTGTAATAACAATTATCATTTCCGTGAGTCTTTAGTCAGAAGTGTCAATTTAAATTACATTATGTTAAAAATCAGTAAATCAGTAGATTTCAGTAATGGCTCTTTACTTAGTTGTACCTAAGTTATAAATTAACACTAACTGAGAACAAGGTTATTTGAGGAAAGGACGTGGAAATATATTTCACCGAAAATACGAGAATCCGCAAGTTCACTATATCAATTTCCCGACCTTCATTTTTCGTTTTTTGCTTCCTTATCCCTTCAGTCTCTTCTCCTGCCTTACTTTCTCAACCTTCTCAACGTTGCCTCCCTTGGTTAGAGACGGAAGATTCACGTATGACACACATGGCCGTTGAATGGCCTTGAACACAGGCCTAATGGGTAGTGACTTGCAGAAGCGCGAGCGGGGGTTGGGGATCTTCCAGTGTGTGATGACTTATGTGTGCTGAAGAAATTTCAAGGACATGACTGTTTCCACAATTTTTCCAGATTCTCCTAACATTAAAGGAATCGTTCAGAACCTACTGAAACGTATATAAAACCAACGTAGACTTTTCATTTTTTCAACTCATGTCATCCCTTAAAATCTTTGTCCCGAGTATGAGATGGAATTTTTGATCTTCACAAAAGGTTGTTAGGCGAATATTCGTGAAAAGACGTCAAGCAACCATTATCTCTCAAGTCGTAGAACTGTAGAATTCAGCCTCTTGCCACCTCTGACTATATATGTTTATAGTTCAGTGATTACATTATTGAAGAGAAGATATGAATAAGTGTGAGAATAAAATATTGACCCCTTTTCCATAAAATTGTACTAAAGCCCATTCAGATCCCTAAAAAATGTAGTATGGGGCTTCAGCACCTCCAAGCAGAAGTCAAAATACACTGTAATATTCGTGGATTTTGTCATGTGTAGTTACATAAAAACTTGTCACGTTGATGGGGCTAATTATTCGCTTGCACACTTTGAACACAACTAAAAAGGAATCGGTTGCTATGGTGAAAATCTCCTGCAGAAAGGAAGTGATAATTGTTTCGCAAGAAAAAATCCAACTTTGCTCAAAAGTTCTTTGAAAAGACGTGAAGTGAAGTATGGACAGGCCTTTTCATCTCCTTGGCTCTTGCTCGAGAAACCCGTACCCCCGTCAACCTTCCCTGTAGAACAATCTCATAGCGTTTGAATTAAGGGGCGACGGGGGAGGAGGTGGAGTTGGCACAAGACTCTTCTCCTCGTATTGGTATAATGAGCTCTTTCGTCTAAATACTTACTCTTCTTGCAATAGTATGGGTTAAAAAATACATTACACAAGAGGCTCGTGAGTATTTTGTCACTCTACAACCCAACTTTTTTAAGTAAGATGAATACAAACAGATAAAATTTTAGGGAAATTGTTTTTGGAGAAGCCTAAACCGAGAGTTTACCTCAGAGTAATTACTCACGTCTCTGCAATGCTGTTCATGAACGTTTTTGACTTTTCGATCCCACAAGATGGATAAGATGACCAGTTGCAGACCTTTGTGTTTTAAAAAGAAAGTTGAGAGGCTTATTTAAACTTGACTGAAATAACTGGGCTGGATCGACATAAAACTCGACACCGCTTTTCTACAGTTTCGTAATGAATATTGATTATCATGGGCCAAATAAGGATTAAAATTATGTGATTTAAGGGTTTTTGTTAAATCTTTCCGTTTGGGTTTTTTTTTCTAGTACCCAGTTTATCTTGTCTCTGTGTTTGATTTGCAAACGCCATGACATGTCGTCGTTTCTCAAAAGTTTCAAGGAGTTTAGAATTTGACTTTTTTTTCCATCCACTTATGGGTATATGCTTTTGTACATAAAGCATGCCATTTTTTTTTTCGGTGAATTTAGAAAACATTCAAAGTAATTTAAAGAAAAAAAAGGAAAGTAGGCCCAGTTACTCCCGTAGAGGTATCGTAAAGAGACCTGGGAATTTTCTTATGGTAATTTTGCTGTTTCTGATCGAACATTCGTGAAAAGACGTTTATTAAACAATAAGAGTTCCTGATTTCCAGAACTTAAAATAGTATCGAGTCGAAAAATCATAGAGTCGAGCTTCCTGCTACTTTTTATTATGTATGTTTATAACAGGTAATTTAGTGTTAACAACTGAGTTGGAAACGTAAATTAGCCACTGTAAAGGGTAAAAAAGCTGAAGTTTCGAGCGTTAACCCTTCGCCAATCGCTCTGACGATTTACTGTTATACTCTCTCACCGATGCAGCACGACAGTTTCTTAAGAAATTTAACCCCTTTATGTATGTTTATAGTCCAGTAATTATTATTGAAGTAAATACATAGTTAAATGATAGAATAGAATATTCAACCTGTTTCAATGAAATTGTAACCGTATCAAGGAAAGCGGATCAGCTAAGATTACAGCAGGCTTTGTTAAACGATTAACAATGACCGTATATGGTTACTTTGGAACAATGGGGGAAACAACTTCAAAATACACGCGGCAAAACTGAAGATGACACAAATCCTCCCCGTGGGGGTGATTCTGGAAGATTTCTTAGGATGCAAATATTCACGGTGGGGTGGATGGTGGGGCGACTGTAGCTTTCTTAATATTCAACCTGTTTCAGTAAAATTGTAACCGTGACAAAGCCTCCTGTAGGTCCCTTGAAAACAGCTGAATATTTGGGGCTTGAGTAATTATAACCTGAAGTCAAAACACACCGTAATATCCGCTGAGATGGTTGTGTGTGGTTAAATAAAAACTCATCTTTGTAGGTATGGTTAATTATTCGCCTGCACAGAGACGAGTCGGTTGCTATGGTGACAATCTCCTGCCGAAAGTAATGAATGTAGAGTATTTGAACGCATATTTAACTGCAGCTGTCCCAATTTGTCTGATGTTCCCCGGCATAAAGTTGAAAAACTCACTTAATCGGGCGCTTTCTGGGAACATGCTGTTTGTATTCTACTGCTTTGTACTCACCGTTTTGGCTTCTCTAATGATGAGATTTTCCTACAGTTATGTCCTAACTCATGTCTGAATGCTATTTAAAAGTTTACCGAATCTTTATGTTACATTTTTATTATCCTTATTAACATAACTGAGCCTTTAGATATCCACTCAAACTTCTTCCAGAAATATTTAAGATAATCAACTAGTTTTAACCAAGATTTGCTCTAGGCAGGCGTAAGACAACCCTCATATTTTGTGAGAAGTTCAGAATAACATTTTTGGGAACATGGGTTTTGGGAAAGTTTACTTCAAAATAATTAATCGGGTCTCGATGTTTTCCATAAACGTTCTAGAGTTTTTGATACGGCACAATAGATAAGATAACTACAGGCAGATCTTCGAATTTTAAAACAAGTGGAAAGTCTTGTTGAACTCAACTGAAATGGCTCGGCTGAATCAAACGAAAACCTGACACAGAAGAGCACCTTTTCAGGTTATATGATGTAGTCTTTTCGTCTAGAAATAGGGTTTCGGGGAAAAGAATTAAAAATAAAAGAAAAAGCAACAGAGCTTTTTACTTTGGGCTGAATCATGTTGTTTGCATTAAAACTTAGCCTTTTTTGTAAAATCTGAGTAAAAGTTGATCCTTAAGTTGATTCGACCATTACAATCCTATAGATCGAGGATTTTGTGGATTGCGGGGAGTCTCTGCAGAAAAGAAGCTCTACATGCATATATACATAAATACACACATACATTCATTGTTCTTCCTAAAAAGGGCTTTTTAACCTAAACAGGTGGTTCTCGAGGAAAATTTTACGCAGTCCTGTTGGATCAAAGTTTAGATTGTTGACCGTCCATTCGAGGAGTTTCTCAGCTTATTTAATTTTCAAAAATAACGCCGTTAGGTTTTCCAGTTTCTAAAGGCGCGACAACAAAGGTGGCAAACACCACCTTGCTTTGCAAATGTGACACGAATCTTAAAACAGACCGATTCTGACTACACTATCACGAAACATTCAATGTGAAATAGTTTATTGAGGAATGGTCAGTCAGTCATCCGACAACAACAATGTGTCGTAACATATACTTATTACAACATAGAATATGCTAGCAAGTCTAACTTGAAAAGCTTGAAAAATTAAGTGTACCACGCCAGATACGAAAAACCACTAAAAAACCACTCTTTAGATGTGGCCAAAAAATATGTGGAAACGTATTCCCCATCTAATGCAGTGGCACGGAACCTCGGGGAAGAGGTACAAACAAACCCATAACTCCATAGAAAAAATTTAACTAAATTGACAACAGCAAACAGAAAGACTGACTGAGCTAGAATGATTAATATTCCCCGCTAAAACATTAAATACTCAAAACTCTCCCCTGAGAATACTAAAACCTCTCAATCGTGCCATCAGAATAGTAATTTCTGACTAATTCGTTCTTAGTCACTCAACCGTCAGAAATTACATTTTTTAAACTATCTGCTATCAAAGCAACTTTAATTTGGTAGCAAACACAGGTTTCACTGTGAACTAATAACAGGTTTTCAAAACCTTGCAACAGTCCGGGCCATATCCATTTCTGGATACTTGATGACGTCACCAATATGGATGTCGTAGTGGGACCTCGAGGAAACCCATTCATTACTTTAATTCGAGCCCTAGCGACATTGTTTCCGAGGCATATCCCATGAAACCTTGCAAAAGTACAGAAGACAAGTAATCACACACAACAAGCATAGAATGGATGGCGGTCGCGTTGACAAGACAGAAAAATTCTATGGGCGGCCGTCACCACCAAAAATACAAGGATGTCAAATAGATCAGCAAATACAAAGATGGTGTAAGGATCAGCTGCAGGATAGCATAGCTAATAAAGGAATGGCATGGCCAAATTATAGACAGTCTAGTTTTCCTTCGTGAAATAGAACACCCTAAACATGAATAGTTTAGCCAAATGAGAAACGGTCTAGTAGCCCATGTTGAGTTGGATCATGAGATTGTGAAATGGACTAGCTTAATTACGAACAGCTTAGCACTCATTTGCAATACAGTACTCAAACGGTGTAGCGTTGAGTTAAACGGCTCAGGGTAACGTCGAGTAGCACAGCGTACGCACAAACGGTGTAGCGTTGCGGGAAATGGCTCAGCGTAATGTCGAATGGTACAGCGTACATAAAAACAGTGTAGCGTTGTGTGAAATGGCTCAGCGTAATGTCGAATGGTACAGCGTACATAAAAACAGTGTAGCGTTGTGTGAAATGGCTCAGCGTAATGTCGAATGGTACAGCGTACATACAAACAGTGTAGCATTGCGTGGAATGGCTTAGCGTAATGTCGAATGGTACAGCGTACATACAAACAGTGTAGCGTTGCGTGAAGTGGCTTAGCATAATGTCGAATGGTACAGCGTACACACAAATGGTGTAGCGTTGCGTGAAATGGCTCAGCGTAATGTAGAATGGTACAGCGTAGACACAAATAGTGTAGCGTTAGGTCGAATAGCTTTGCAAAACATCAGACGCTCTAACTGAACATTAAAATTACTTAGTATTACTTGAAATATTTCGATGTTGTGGCGAATCGTCGTGGCGTGACGTGAAGGCTATGCCATTCCTTTATTAGCTATGCTATCCTGCAGCTGATCCTTAAGCCATCTTTGTATTTGCTGATCTATACGACATCCTTGTATTTTTGGTGGTGACGGCCGCCAAAGCATCTCGCCGAAACCACCAAAAATACAAACCGCAAATGGAACAGCGATCTGCTGGGGGTATGACGTCATCAAATGTGAAGACTGACACGAAACCATTACATAGCGTAGTATAGTCTTCACTTCGCTTTGCCGTAAAGCAGAGCCAATTTGGTAAGTTTCTCCTCTTTTTTCATTGCTGATATTGCACTTATTCGTTGTCGTTCATGAAAGCGTCAATTAAGATAGCAATGAGACTGAATTCTACCACGGTTTGCCGGCCTCCCGGTTAACCACAGTTTGCACGCTTTGGTGGGCCTGAACATGTTTACGTGCATTAAATGTCAAATGACGTGCATTAAATGTCAATTGTCGAGCTCTCTTTTCTTTCTCCGACTCACGCTTACTTTTCGATGAGAGTCCAACTTCAACGGCTCTTTGAACATTGGAGGAGTACGTGAGAAGTTGAATATTGTGTGTGCCCTGGACGCCATGGTCCATTAATTTAACTATTAAACTCAACTATTATTAAAATGTGCGTTAAATGTATATTGCCGAGCTCTCATTTCTTTTCTTTCCTGACTTGCGCTTACTTTTCAAAGGGAGTTTAACTTCAACGGTTCTTTGAACATTGCAGGAGTACGTGAGAAGTTGGATTTTGTGTGTGCCCTGGACGCCATGTTCACGCAACTCTAGTCAATATATCTAGTATGTACTGAACTCAGTCTGTAGCAATAATAATAATAAAAATAATAATAATAATCACAAAAATTAATAGTTTAGGTACAGAAATGTAAAAATAAATAAAAATGTAAATAAATACGTCTACCGAAACAAACGACGAAACAGCAAGATGTCCTGTCAATTGTCTGAATTATGCAATAGTATTTATTCAGCAAGTTGCGACTGTAACAGATCGAACGGTAAAACTCGACCTAGAGTTGGACAATTACGTACAACTACGTGCATTACGGTGTCCGCACTAGCCTTCCTTAATACGTGATGACTACGGAATGGGAAAGAGCACAGGGAAGATAAGTATGTATGCGCGCAAAACCAACTCAGAAAAAATATTACTCTGGCAAAAACTATTTTGGAACGCGAAAAAGACCCTTCAACTGTTTCCGGTCCAGACATGTAATCTACGTTTGATCGACAAAATAAAAATGGAACTTACTTTTACTATCACTGCACCCAGGAAAAAATTAGTAAACAAAGCAATATAATGTACACCTCTTTAAAATAATAAATATGTCTTCTCTTAGCTTACTCTTATCGTCCGGCACACCAATTAAAGCATTCCGATATCACTTTGATCGAAAAACGTTAAAACAGATCAAGGATATCAGTTTTCTTACCATGGCGTCCAGGGCACACACAATATTCAACTTCTCACGTACTCCTCCAATGTTCAAAGAGCCGTTGAAGTTGGACTCTCATTGAAAAGTAAGCGTGAGTCGGAGAAAGAAAAGAGAACTCGACAATTGACATTTAATGCACGTCATAACACTACTTAATAATATAAACATGTTCAGGCCCACCAACGCGTGCAAACTGTGGTTAACCGGGAGGCCGGCAAACCGTGGTAGAATTCAGTCTCGTTGCTACTTTAATTGACGCTTTCATGAACGACAACGAATAAGTGCAATATCAGCAGTGAAAAAAGAGGAGAAACTTACCAAATTGGCTCTGCTTTACGGCAAAGCGAAGTGAAGACTATACTACGCCATGTAATGGTTTCGTGTCAGTCTTCACATTTGATGACGTCATACCCCCAGCAGATCGCTGTTCCATTTGCGGTTTGTATTTTTGGTGGTTTCGGCGAGATGCCTTGGCGGCCGTCACCACCAAAAATACAAGGATGTTGTATAGATCAGCAAATACAAAGATGGCTTAAGGATCAGCTGCAGGATAGCATAGCTAATAAAGGAATGGCATAGCCTTCACGTCACGCCACGACGATTCGCCACAACATCGAAATATTTCAAGTAATACTAAGTAATTTAATGTTCAGATAGAGCGTCTGATGTTTTGCAAAGCTATTCGACCTAACGCTACACTATTTGTGTCTACGCTGTACCATTCTACATTACGCTGAGCTATTTCACGCAACGCTACACCATTTGTGTGTACGCTGTACCATTCGACATTATGCTAAGCCACTTCACGCAACGCTACACTGTTTGTATGTACGCTGTACCATTCTACATTACGCTGAGCTATTTCACGCAACGCTACACCATTTGTGTGTACGCTGTGCCATTCGACATTATGCTAAGCCACTTCACGCAACGCTACACTGTTTGTATGTACGCTGTACCATTCGACATTACGCTAAGCCATTTCACGCAATGCTACACTGTTTGTATGTACGCTGTACCATTCGACATTACGCTGAGCCATTTCACACAACGCTACACTGTTTTTATGTACGCTGTACCATTCGACATTACGCTGAGCCATTTCTCGCAGCGCTACACCATATGTGTGTACGCTGTACCATTCCAAATTACGCTGAGCCATTTGACGCAACGCTACACCGTTTGTGCGTACGCTGTGCTACTCGACGTTACCCTGAGCCGTTTAACTCAACGCTACACCGCTTGAGTACTGTATTGCAAATGAGTGCTAAGCTATTCGTAATTAAGCTAGTCCATTTCACAATCTCATGATCCAACTCAACATGGGCTACTAGACCGTTTCTCATTTGGCTAAACTATTCATGTTTAGGGTGTTCTATTTCACGAAGGAAAACTAGACTGTCTATAATTTGGCCATGCCATTCCTTTATTAGCTATGCTATCCTGCAGCTGATCCTTACACCATCTTTGTATTTGCTGATCTATTTGACATCCTTGTATTTTTGGTGGTGACGGCCGCCCATAAAATTCAGTTGAAAAGTCGGGTGGAGGTGCTTGTTGCGGAGGGCTCGATCAAGGAGTAACACCTCTTTAGTTGAGGTTTTCAGGTATGCAACATTTTTTTTGATTCCTAAAAAAAATCTTTTCAAAAACTAGAATAAATTTGCTTTCAATTTGTCAAAATTCCAATCGAGTGCACGAGGTTTTTGCTCGAGTGCACGGATGTTGAAAGTCTGTTAGTGTGCTAACTACCAGGCAGATTCCTTTGTTGAGATCCATCGGAGTATCGTGTAAACCATAAATTTTAACCATACTTTGTGGCCGGGCAATTTAAAGTAAAATGACAATTATTTATCGGACCTTTATAAGCCTACATTGTGAATTTCAGATCAGGCCAACGGCATGGATGAACACATTCAGTATCTGGAGACACTTTGTCGTCTTTGTGGCACAAATCTGCCGCGGACCAGGGTCAGTGCTACAAACAAAGAATCTTTCAAATCGGAGCTCTGGATGAAATTTCGAATTAATGTCGATCTCGACAGCGGAGAGATTCATCCATCCTCTATAGGCTTGACAGTGGATCTGCAATGTCAGTTAATGACTACTTGTATGACTGGATGCCTAATGTTGGCTGGAAAAATGCCACTTACAGGTACATCTTTGGCATGACCTGGACGTATTTAATGGCTCTCTGGGTTTTCCGCATGGGCATCAGGAGAAATAATGCTGCCTATGTAAGAGCAGGGCAGATGACATTTGCTACTGTATTTAATAGGAATGCAGTGTCTAAGTATGCTTTGATTGACCTGTATGACAGGTAGGTAAATGGAAACTTTTCTTGATTGTTTTTTAAACTTATATATATGTACAATAATATATAACAAATATTGAAATTTTTTAGTGGTCAGCTCCTTTCATTCTTCTAAATGAAAGGCCTCCCATCTCTGAGTCAACAAGCAATTACATCTATTTACAGCTGACATGCTGACTAATTTTACACCTAACAACTGTTCATTAAGTCATTATCGTTTTTCTTCCATTATTGTAGTGTAGACCGAGCTTGCTACCCAGAAGAACTGACTGTATTTGTGCAGAATACAGAGGCAGTTAGTACATCAGGGAATGAAAGCAAGGGTGAAGACATGGATGCTTGCCTTGAGGAGAAAAACAAGGAGTCAAAAGTGTGGCAGCATGGCACCATGACTGCATTGGATTGGCTGAGGATTTTCAGAAATCTTGGAAATCTTAGCAAGGTATAGTGTATGCAAACATTTGTTTGTTTCACTTTTTGGTGTATTTTAAAACAGGCACAAATGATATACATGTACTTAATTTATAGTTACTTCAACATTTAAAAGCTACTAAAGAAGGGCAAAAAATATCTTTGTAGTTCATTACCTTTTGTACATAACATTGTGAATCATTGCTAAGAGTTAGTAAAAGCATTTATCTCCAGGTTACTTGGTTTTCTTCTCTCCTAAAATCCTAAAAATTTTTAAACACGAATTTGGTCTGATTCAGAAGACCTGCTTGAAACTATCTGTGAGTAGCTTGGATTCCTCTTTAAATATCTCATTTATTTTATTTATATTTAAGTGAGAAATTGGCTTTTCTCCCTGCTTGGATTGCATAATCCCAAGGATGAAGCATTGGACTCAAGAAGAAAGCATGATTTTGTAGATGAAGTGCTAGCATGGCGCATAAAGTTACGAAAAGAGAAGTAAATGACACAATACATTTTAGTATAAGCTATTCAGCTCCAGTATGTAATAGTAGTGGTGTAAATTAAAGAGCAATTCTCAATGCAATAGTTGGTTCAATAAGTTTATTTCACTGCTTTTCCTTCAAAGGTATTTGCAAGGAGGGTTGTCAAATGTTGTAACATCCTTGGAAGGCCCTGAACTGGACAGTGATTTGAAAAATTATGAGGAAATTCTTAGAAGGAACAGAAGCAACTTGCTTCATACACACTTCATTGATGGCAAAAAAAGAGCAGATACCCAGTTGCAAGTGCTATATGTAACTACAGAAGACAGAGCTTTGGCAGAAGACATAAGGAATGCATCCAAAGATGAAATCTTCAGGAGAATAGCTGAAAAGCTTCTGCTGCTCACTGATGAGGAGACAAGGGAGCCTCTGTCAAGCAGATTTGGAGCTATCAAAGCACAGCCCAGCTAAGTTAAAAAGGAAACTCTTGTTTTGTTGTACAATGAGATTGTGGAAGAGCTACAGAACCAAGAGACACAGGAAGAGGTGTGTATCCTTGACACCATTGAGGAAGATAGAGAAGCTGATTGCAGCACGAACTGATTTATTTCTATGTCAGTTAATGTTAGTTGAGATTTACGTGTAGGTCTGGTACAATTTCATATTTATTTTATTGTACCCCATGAAACCCTGGGTAAGATTGTTTGTAAGGTGAATTTCAATGCCCAAGCTCTGCCACTGATTTTACAGTGGTAAGTCAACAGTGCACTGATTTGAATAATAAGGATTTGGTAAGATTGTTCCTTTTCACATAACTGTAGGTGACTCAAAATCTAACTGGCTAGGTAATGTAGCAGTTTTCAGTTTTTTACAGTGTTAAATTAGAAACTCTGCGAGCTGGCAATTTCAGGAAACCCAGTATTTGTGAGAGTATGAGACATGAGAAAACATTTTAAGGGTTGGTTTCATGTAGAAAAGGAGAAAACAAAGAACAAAATTTTACTTGTGCTTTTCTTGTGCTACCATCTATATGCATATAATGTACAAACAGTACATGGCTGTATTTCATGCAAATAGGTTTAAATATACATCCTGTAAGAGGTGTAATTTTTAATGTCAAGAATTAAGGAAAGCATAAAAAAATACTTAGTAGGCTCAGATGTAAATGTGTGTTTGTTGGCGTTTATTTTCCAGGTATCATCATTTCAAGATCAAAGCTCCACGTGGAACACCGCTTGTTGTTCAAACTGAAGACAACAACAAGTGTTACCCGCATGCACTGGCTTGTCTTCTTCCACGAGAAATGGAACGCATTCCAGAGGCTCTACGAGAAGTCCAGATTTTCAGAAAATCGCAGAGGAAAAAATACACCTTAGAAGATGTCAAAGGGCAGCAGATCGGCAGGATTCAGTACTTCCTAAACGTACAGCTGCATGGTTTGCTCCGATGTGGCAAAATAACCAGGATTGAAGGGTAAGTTACTGTTTTCTTGCCTTACTGTTACTTTTTTGTAAAGGCTTGATGGACTGAAATTGATACATGTCTATTTAAAAAATCGGAGAGAAGCAAGATAGTGTCTTTCCTCGATCTATACTGGAGACAAATGAAATTGTCCCGATTCCGCGATCTCACACCTTTCTCGTCCCTATTGTTATCAGTGCGCGTTATTTGGTTCAGCCTTATTAATTTGGTTTTCTTGTAACCCAAAATAGGGAAATCAACGGAGAACCGACGATAACATCGAGGCCAAGCTCTACCCAGAAGTTCTCCACATACAAACAGGCTGGCGGAGGAGCTTTTATTCCCGCGACGCTCTTGGTGGAAGGACCACAGCGTTACAAAGAATTTGTGCTGGAAAGAATCCGCTGTACTCTACCAGAATGCGAGAATATCCAAGACATGCATGTTGAATGTTTGAAATAAATGAATATGTTTAATGTTATCTTACGTCCAGTCTTTATTAGCGAATTTTGTTTCGGCTTACTACCGCATTACAACATGGCCGCCACAAAAAAAAATAATCACCTTCTTCTCGTTTCTAGTACCTCTCGGCCAAATTTGCTTTGTTTTGGTTTTGATCTCACCCAATCACAAAGCTCGAAACCGATATCCAGAAATGGATATGGCCCGGACTGTGCAAGAGTAAATCTGCCAGTTATTTCATGCAATAATGATCACGAGATCTTTACGAACTCAGGCAAAATAAATGAATGTCCATCATCCGCGTCAGTATGGTGAAATAAGATCGAAAATTATTATAAAAAACTCAGCACATTTTAACGATCGCAAAAAGATTTCAACGCTTTTTAATTTTGAAGGAATGTGTTTGATAGTATTTTCGAATACAGGAAAGTAGGGAGCTTAGAGTAGATTCTGTCTGATGGAAAACCACGGACATTTTCACTACAGAGGCTGTATTTTTGAAAAAGAATTCATAATTAATTGATGCAGATATCCTGTCTCGACTGACATGAACATTTTTCCTCGCAGGCTTGATATTCAGCACCTAACTTTGAGTCCTCACTTTCACTTAGTGCAGTAAATTTAAAAAGCAAGTTTATTCTTATAGTTTATCGTACCGTCAACACCAATCTGGATAATAAAGTTGTCCATCTAAAACGGAAGTTTTCGAAAACTCGGTCTTAAAGAAGATGATGTGAAAATGCAGACTTTAGCTTATGGCTTAAAAAATTCTAGAAAAAAGAATTTGTCTATGAAAACCGTAAGGACAGCATGTAGCGTCGTATTTTCTAACGCTTTTCAAGTTTTGTTGTCAATTACTTCTCAGACATCGGATTCTTAAAAGCAGTCGCATGATTCTTTCATCGTTTTTCTACTTCACTCGACCAAAATGTAATAATTTAGGATTTATTGTTCCTGTTACATTCAATTGCGCCCTAAAAATGTGCATGCTCGAGGGTAAATTTCAGTCAGTTCGCCTCCTAGCCATTATTAATACGCACTAAGGATGTGAAACGTTTGTTATTTTTTAGAGATAAAAGCCTGAACCTAAATAGTATCATAATAGTATAAGTGTTGGTAAAAAAGTTTTTAATGAACAGAGAAGTTTCTAACTCCTTGAGTTATACGTCAGCGAGTTTAATTGTCTCTCGCTTTGCTTTCATAATACTCAGTATGGTCGAAATCTGCAGTCAGGCCACATAACAATTAACACACGTACGCTTTTCACGAATTGAGTCTTTAAGCCGAGACCAAACAAGAGCTAGCGATAACCAATAACCTTTTATAAAGAGCTAAACATGCTCACACACTACTGACATTACTATCATCACGTGACTAACACGAATTACTCTACATATCAACACGGGTTGATTGTAACTTTTGTTATATTTTTATTGATAAAAGCCAGGATCTAAATAGTATAAAAAGGGTTGGTAAAAAAGTTTTTAATATACAGAATAAATTATACGTCAGCGAGTTTAATTATCTCTCGCTTTGCTTTCATAATACTCAGTATGGTCGAAATCTGCAGTCACGCTACATAATAATTAACACAATCATTTCTTGATAAAGACGAATTACTCTACGGGTTGATTGTTGACTTCAGCGTCGATTGATAGATCGATCATAATAGGTGATCGCATCAAAAAGAAGTTAGAAATGCCCTTATCATTCAGAACAATATTTAAAATTACTATTGTGAACAACAATGTTACTTCTCATAGTTCATCTTGGAACGGGATTCATCACTCATTTTTGTTTTTTACCTCATTGAGTTTCAATTTTCTTTATCGCGGTTTCTTACCCACCATCTACACGAACAAACTGTAATCTATCAGATTCCTTTCTTACGAAACGAATGTCAAAAAAACCGAGTACAAAGTTTACGCAAAGATCAGACGTGATCCCATATCGAGATAAAAACACAAAACAATGAAAATCTCTAAAGAAACAAACTTAGATGAAGATAACGATCTTCTCTTTCCTCTTATAGACATAGACGAGTGCTTGTCTGGTAATCATAGCTGTAAGGATTTCTCAATGGTGGAAAGGGTGGAACGTATAACGGTGGGTTCGGAGGTGGCGTCAGTAGTCCAGCTTACTCTGGGGAAGCTGGCGGCGGTGGAGGTTACTCTGGGGGAGCTGGAGGTATTAATGAAGATCCCTCTTGTGGTGGTGGAGGAGGATCTTTTAACAGTGAAACAAATCAGGAAAATGAATGTTGTTATAATACAGCTGGAAATGGTAGAGTGACTATCACCTTGATCGAGTGATCAACGCAACAATTTTCAAACAAAAAATAATTGTGGTATTTCACACAATCTTATAATTCTCAATATCATGACAAATTACGGCTTCTGTTATTTCGTGATAGTAGTATAGACAAGGGATTCTCAAACGAAATCTATTTACCTGCAGATCGACAGAAAGCACTAAAATTATCCATTGCTAAGTGCAGCTTAATGAAACTTTCACAAAATTTCAGTTTCTCTATGGCAGTGTATTCTTGGGATTGTTCCCCTAAGATAACTCTCACTTATTACATCTAGTTGTATTTGTATTCGAGTGGATTGTCAAACATAGATGTGGACTGCATTAACACGGAAGTGAGATTTTGTAATACCCAGTTGTTAGCGTTCTACGTTTAATTACGATACGCAGGCCCCAGAGCTCAAGTTGGTCCATTTTTACTTCTCATCATTTTATCCGAACTTCCTTCAGATTGTGGCGTTCATTTAAACCGAGTAAACGAGAGACGGTTCGGCTTTATCACCTTCTTGGTTCTCCGCTTAGTCCCTCCGCGCGCAGCAGCTTGATTTGGCTTAATTCTCATCACCTAAATGCTACACAGTGCCTTATAAATGTTAGAGGAAATTAGAATCTGTCTACTTTCGTGAATTTAAGGGTGTGAAAGGTCAGAGCAATAGATGATAACACATCTTGATTGAAAATTCAACTCGTCCTATTACCATCGCGTCTAAATAAGCGCTTATTTTGAACTTAAGATGCAATGCTTTTGGCAATTTCAAGTAAATCACTTTCCTGCGTATTCAAGAGACGCCAATTCCTCTTTTTCCACAGGAAACGGAAAGGAATTATTTCTTGCATCAATAAGTCATCGGAAGCGTTCGTAGTTGTTGGAGGATTTGCGTTATTCTTTACAGTTTCTTGGCTTCTGTACATTTCCGCAACCTAAATTTAAGGGAAGCTAAAATTTCAAAAGGCATTCCGGAACAATTTTCTGTGATTAGGGACGATTTCGAAGTAACGGAACTTACAATCATACACGACACCTGCAAAATATGAACTAAAAAACTGGTTCAAAGAACTAAAAAGCTCATTGAAGGTAAGTTTGTAGAGCTTCGCATCAGAAACCCTAAACTGGCTCAGTATTGTTTATAACTTCGCCAGAGGGCATATTTTTGTTTCACCTACTCTCGTACGTGCCAAATGGTAAACATCGTTCCTTAAAAATAAAATTGCTTTTAACCTGTGAACTCTGTCCGTGGCTTATTCAGGTTTCTTCTTATCTCGGATTCTCAAAAAGCGAGTAAACCGCAGTGATAATCCCTTTACAGGATCCACCTAATAAACAACAATGAGGAAGAACTCTTCTGTAATGGAAAGACTGTTACTGGTGAAGGACAAGGAGGAGGAGATAAAGGATAATTTCAGGGAGGAGAGGGTGGAGAGTATCTGGGTGGATTCGGAGGTGGCGGTGGTTTTCGTGGAGCCGACAACGGAGTTGGTGGCGGTGGTGGTAACTCTGGGAGAAATGGAGGTGGGGGGGAGGGGGGGGGGTCTTTTAACATTGGGACAAATCAACTAAACGAATGTTGTTATAATTACGATAAACATGATAAAGTGATCATCACATTTCTTCAGTGAAATGGACATGGCGACACAATCCTCAAAGTGAAGCGAATATTCTTTTCTCAAACCTCAAATTTGAAAAATCTTCTGATTTTTTATTAAGAGTTTGAAGATGTACGCTAACCTTTAGATTTAAAGTGGTTTGCTTTCGAGTTCAGAGTTTAAATTAACAATCAGTATTTGCTGGAATAAGTTTTTTCGTGGTTACACTTTGACCTTAGGGAATTTATTTTCTGCAAAACCTTAAAGTTTTGTTCCTTTTCCGGCTCTTTTCGGAGCATTTCGGACGTTGTGCTTGAGTATTTATAGAGCGCAAGTGTTCTGTCTTCAACTGTGAAGGTCAGTAGACATAAACAATGCTAATTACGAATTGTTACGAGTTAATTGTTTCTAGGAATTACAGAAACAAGCTATTACTTTTTCCTCCTTATCAGTCGATAATTCATAGTTTCAAACTACAGTTTGGTTAAAAATCAATAAATTGGTTCCAAGCTGTCAAATTAAAGCTGTTTGTTTTTTACTAGACTTGAGTTATAACTTTTCACAACTTAAAAGCAAGGTTTCTTTGGGAAAGAACGAAGTAGTATATTTCATCGCAAATACGAGAATCTACAATATCACGATAGCTGTTTTCTTTGCTGGTTTGTCCGTCCATTAGATCCTATCCTGTTATACTCTATCTCAAACTCATCGGTTCTATCCTGTTTTACAGGTAAAGCTTTTTATGGGCCTCGTTACCAGCCAGCCGCGCGGTATGCATTGTCTGTTGTCAATCATCAAACCACGCATTCGCAAAGGGTTCAATTTTGGCCAGCCCGCGTGCCAATTTCCCACGTAAATTTTCAAAGGAGAACATTAGAAAGAGTGTTTGCACGTGAAATATTTGAAAAAAAATTAAATGTTCATGGAAATCTGTAAACGGGGACAAAAGTTGGGAAAGTCGAGACTTTCGAACACGAAGCTGATTAATTTTGGGTATCCTGTTGACATATTTATTAATTTATTTTAGGCTGTCAGTCAGAGAATATTACGTCTAGTATTGCATATGTTCTTTATTTTCATTGCTATGCATAGCAGTTAAGTCCAAAATGGTTGCTTTGGAGCAAATATCTCTAAAAAAAAAGAATAAAGATTGTAAAATTCGCGGTGGGACACGGCCAAGAATCTTTTGTCCCATTTCTTGTCAGTATGCAGTTTACCATCCAAGACAAAGCAAAAAGGAGTTAAAATTTTGAAGTATCTTCTTTGACAGTAGTAATCCGTTTAAAACCAACGAGAAAATAGTTTCACACGATTCGGTTTTTTATTCTTTTTTCCCCATTATGTTCTCCGCCAGTAATAACTTTAAACGATGTTAGTTCTCCGCGAGAAAAAGATATCGCTCTCTTTTTGTTTCGTCGAGTTTTTAATTTCACTTTTCAATGACTGCGTTTTTTTTCGGTTCATCTGCTACTCTTCTCCTCAGTGGTGATTGTTTTGGCCGTCATAGGTGATATTTTCAAAGCAAATGAAACTTTATGAAAAAAAATTTTTTTTCTAGCGGTTGCACAACATAACAGATCATGATATGTCACTCAAAGAGGAATTAATCTGTTCGTTTAGACTTGAAATCGCCATCTCCCGCTCTTTCGACGCAGAAGTTCGACTAATCGGAATACGTCAAGAAGCCAAAGTCAGAATTTGAGTAGACTAAATTGATTACGGCCAAGGTACAGAGAGTGAGGATGAGAACGAGAAGACACTTTGGTGTCATTAGTTTAGTAACTTGACTTGAAAACGAGTTAGATCTCAAATTAGGCCCAAACATCTCGATGCACCAGAATTAATTTCCAGCACTTACTTGAACGTGTCCTTGGCTACCGATAGATTGTAGTATGTTTAAGAGCCGCTCGAAAACAGCACAATCTCAAGCAAACAGACTGGGATTCTCGATGATACACATTTTTAATGATTTATTTCCCTGAAAATGAATAGTCTGCAAAATGAAGCCACCATCGATTTAGTAAGTACACGCTTGGTTACAGAATAACTGAATCTGTTTGACTCGCATGTCCCGGCCCGACTTTTCGCATCTACTTTGTTTTGAAAATTTTTCTTTACTTTATCAGCTGAACAGAATTCTCTTTCAATCTATTTACTTGTTTCTTAAAGACATTACGAAATCTCGCAATAGACATTTTGTAAACTATGATTCTGATCAGCTAGCGGGGTGCCGGTGATGAGGAATTTGACAAATTGCGTACTTTTTTCACTCTCTTCTACAAACCAATTACTACCACGGTTGTGCATCGGATTTTTACCTTTAGATATTTCGTGCAGTCATCTGAAATTGGTATGAAGGGATGAGAAATTTAAGGAGCTTTGTGCTCATTAATTTTAATTTGCAGCACTTACGAGGGCGTCTCGATAAATTTTAAATTATTAAACAATTAGTTTTGAAATTTAACCGGTCCCTTGAATGATTATGAGGAATAAAAATGAAACGCTTTCAGATTAGGTCTTATGACGAAACGAGAATCAGAATGACTGCGTAGTCCATGGTAGGTTTAAATGTTAATAACCATGTGAGCTTTGATAAATATAAACAGGAAGATAAGCTCATATTCCCTTTTAGCTTAACGCATAAGAAATTTATTTAACGGCAACTAATTGAAACTTCAAACGCACTCGTCATATTGTTCTCAGAGTGGGCAATATTTTTTTTTATTGTAGAAGTATTCTTCATTCCGTGTTTTTAATTTTAAAAAGCTAAATTTTCAGGCTTCTGTCCCCCTTTGTTAAAGCTAATACCCCATTCACACCGGCAAAACATGTTTAGTTAAACTAGTATTTCCATAAGATTCAAGTACTTGCTAACTTGTATTTCCAATCTGCTACATTTTAAGTTAATAAATATTAGGTTATGTAGTTTCTGCGAAAAAAACATTAAACTGTGTTTAACAAAACAACTTTAAAACATGTGTAAGCTTTGGTGTGAATGGGGTATAAGGCATTCGTGATACGGGGGAACGACTGACTTCGTTTAATTTTCATTTTATTCTTCGCGTGACTTGAGGGGGCACTACAAAAAGTATCTGATAGCTGGGTCACAGTGACTAATGATTGAGTTAGAAAATTATATATGTACACTTCAGTAGTGTTTATAGCTGCGAGGATCTCTTATTTTCGTTTCTTCACCGTTACGGTAGTGCACATATATGTTTTTCGTTTATATACAATCATTATTCATCACTTGGATGATTTATTTGGACCCAACATAATGACTAGCTCCCAGTTGTCGACAGTTGGCTTGTTAGCTCAGTTGGTAGAGCGCTGCACCGGTATCGCACAGGTCATGGGTTCAAATCCCGTACGCACCTGAATTTTGTTTTCAGGTCTTATTTCATTTTTTAGTTCAGTAGTGTTTATAGCTGCGAGGATCTCTTATATTCCTTTGTGGTTTTATTGTTAAAACTCGTCACTCTCACTAAATGCGAGTAAAAATAAGACTAAGAATGATTATGTGCTTTTTCTTAGGTGAGCTGTTCAAAACCATGTCCATTCATTGGACTGCAGGAATACTGAATCGCGCACCGGCCGAGCTCGTGTTATAATTATAGATTTAGTATAGTTTGTGATTGAAAATGCTCTCAGTTTGACCACAGAACAGGGTTCACGTTGGCAACAGACCTCGACAACCTATCTTGGAACTCTAAGTTAGATCGACTGTGTGACGATCACGAGCTTGGGTTTATCTTGTCTCTTTGTTTGATTTGCAAACGCCGTGACATGTCGTCGTGTCTCAAAAGTTTCAAGAAGCTTAGAATTTAACTTTATTCCATTCACGTATCGACATATACTTTTGTACATAAAGCATTCTATTTCTTTTTCTTTGTTGGGATTATTTGGTCATCATTGGTGAAATTATAAAACGTTCCAACTTCATTAAAAGAAGAAAAGGAAAGTAGGCCCGCTTACTCCTGTAGAGGTATCGCAAGGAGATCTGGGAATTGCCTTATGGCAATTTTGCTGTTTCTGATTGAACATTCGTGGAAAGACGTTTATTAACCAGTAATAAGTAAGAATTCAATCCTGCTTTCTAGAACTTAAAATCATCTCAAGTCGTAAAATCATAGAATTCAGCTTCCTGCTACTCTTGATTATGTTTGTTGATAGTCCAATAATCATTATTGAAGTAAATATACATAGATAAATTATAGAATAGAATTTTCATCCTGTTTCAATAAAATCGTACCAAAGCCTCTTGTAGGTCCCTTGAAAAAAGTTGAATATTTGGGGCTTGAGTAATTATAACCAGATGTCAAAATACGCTCTAATATCCGCTGAGATGATCGCGTGTGGCCTTATAAAAACTCATCTTTGTAGATATGGTTAATTACTCGCTTGCACAGAAACTAGTCGGTTGCTATGGTGACAATCTCCCACCGAAAGTAATGAATGTAGAATATTTGAACGCATATTTATTTAACTACAGCTGTCTCAATTTGTCTGATGTTCCCCCGCATGAAGTTGAAGATCTCACTTGAACTGTCCGTTGGAATTATATCAGGCGTTTTCTGGGAACGTGCTATTTGTATTCTACTGCTTTGTTCTTACCGTTTTGGCTTCCCTAATACCAGAAGGAGAAGGTCAGATTTTCCTATAATTTTGTCCTAACTCATGTCTGAGTACTAGTTAAAAGTTTACCGAATCTTTCTGTTACATTTTTATTATCCTTGTCAATATAACTTGAGCTTTGAGATGTGCATACAAACTTCTCCCCAAAATATTTAAGATAATGAACTAATTTTAACCAAGGGTACATATGAATGTTGTGCCGCGTAGCACTGGGAACACAAATGGTGAAACAGAGAATTAACTCTGAAGTGTAAATTAAAGTGCTATTTAAACCCATGAATAACCCACTGGGCGTTAGCCCTAATAAAGGGAAACAGGGAACCACACGAGGTTCAGTAACGGTAGATCTGATCCGGAGGTCGTGGGTTCGATTCCCACCGAGGTCAAAAGATTTTTTCTTTGCCTCGTGTGGTTCCCTGTTTCCCTTTATTAGGGCTAACGCCCAGTGGGTTATTCATGGGTTTAAATAGCACTTTAATTTACACTTCAGAGTTAATTCTCTGTTTCACCATTTGTGTTCCCAGTGCTACGCGGCACAACATTCATATGTACCCTTACTTTCTCTTCGCCGCGATTCACCATCCTAAATCGTCCCCGACTTTCTCTGTGCGACCTCGTAGCTCAGTCGGCAGAGTAACGGTAGATCTGATCCGGAGGTCGTGGGTTCGATTCCCACCGAGGTCAAAAGATTTTTTCTTTGCCTCGTGTGGTTCCCTGTTTCCCTTTATTAGGGCTAACGCCCAGTGGGTTATTCATGGGTTTAAATAGCACTTTAATTTACACTTCAGAGTTAATTCTCTGTTTCACCATTAATTTTAACCAAGTTTCGCTCTAAACAGGCATAAGACAACCCTCATATTTCATAAGAAGTTCAGACTAAAATACTAGGGAACATGGGTTGTGGGAAAGTTTACTTCAAAGTAATTAATCAGGTCTCTGCAATGTTTTCTATAAACTTTCTCGACTCTTTTACACGGCACAATGGATAAGTTGACTACAAGCAGATCTACGAACTTTAAAACAAGTGGAAAGTCTCGTTCAACTCAACTGAAATGGCTCGGCCGGATCAAAGGAAAGCTTGACAGAGAAGTGCAACTTTTCAAGTTATTTAATAACTACAGTCTCTTAGACTAGAATAGTGTTTCGTGGAAAAGAATTCAAAAGAGAAGAAAAAGCTTCAGAGCTTTTAACTTTGGGCTGTAACATGTTGCATAAAAACTTGACCTTTTTGGTAAAATGTGGCTCTAAAGTTGATCCATAAGTTGATTCAAATATTATAATCCTATAGATCGATGACTTTGTGGATTGCGGGGAGCCTCTACAGAAAGGATGCTCGACATGCATATATACATAAATACACACATACATTCATTGTACTTCCTAAAAAGGGCTTTTTAACCTAAACAGGTGGTTCTCAAGGAAAATTTTACGCAGTCCTGTTTGATCAAAGTTTAGATTGTTGACCGTCCATTCGAGGAGTTTCTCAGCGTATTTAATTTTCAAAATTAACGCCGTCAGGTTTTTCAGTTTCTAAAAGCGTGAGAACAAAGGTGGCAGACACCACTTTGTTTTTTTTGTTTTGATGGAAATAAATGTGTTTTTTTAAATGTTTTTATTTTAGAGGTGTTTTTAACTCCTTGAGTTATACGTCAGCGAGTTTAATTATCTCTCGCTGATAACACTCAGTATGGTCGAAATCTGAAGTCACGCTACACAACAACACACTCACACTTTTCATGAATTGAGTTTTTTAGCCGAGAGCAAACAAAAGCTCCCCGAAAACGTTCTGATAGTAACGAGCTAAACATCTTCAGACGAGATTGCCATTATTACTTGATAAACACGAATTACTCTACATATCAACAAGGGTTGATTGTAGACTTCGGCGTCGATTGATCGATGGATCATAATATGTGATCGCATCAAAAAGAAGTTAAAAATTGCCGTGATCATGCGGAATAATATTTAAAACCACTCGACTGGTGTTATAGGCAAGGCAAAAAACCAAACTCCAAATTAAAGCAATAATTCAGGAATGACACTGTTCTAAAGTTCCAGTTTAAGTAAAAGTTCCTAGTACTACATAGCAACTTTCTAACTTGATAGATTTTTTTCTCCAGGTAATTGCCGCAATTTAAAGTTTACCAGTTTTCATAAACTTGGCTACCGGTTGGAGAATCACACGGTTCGAACTATTGACGTTGTCAACGAGGATCTCTGCATGTTTCAATGCTACCTGGAACCTAACTGCGTCAGTTATAACTTCTGTGAGATAAACCAGTCGTCTGGAAAACATAAGTGTGACCTAAATAATGCGACTATTGAACACGGTGAAGGCCTGGTGGAATACAAAATTTGTATTTACCGCGGAGCAGAGGTGAGAAAGAATTCTATGGGCCAAAAGTAATATTCCTTGTCCAAGAAAGCTTTGTTACCGCACCAGTGGATACCTCAGCCTCTCTAACCTGTTAAATACCCGCTTGCATCGGGAAAAAATAAACTCATGCGAGGGAACTGTCATGCCTGCAAAATCAGTATCATTTTAAGTTTCTCTCTTCCTTTCCTTCCTAAGAATGCTTGTAAGCAGAATCCTTGCAAAAATAACGCAACATGCCAAGCTGGGTTTACAGACAGAGATTATCAGTGTTTGTGTGTTGATGGATCTGGATTTAAAGGCCATGATTGTGATGAGGGTAAGGAATCTTATACTTTTATTAAGGCAGAAACATGATGCATAATTGATAAGCTCAGCACGCCCCTCCCTTAAATTGAAGTTCTCTAAGGTGATTGGGCAGACTTATTTAAAAGGGATGAGATCAAACAATCGCGGACACCTCAATAGTTTGATAGACACAGAACATCGCAGTTGAAAGCCTTTGCCTTTGCCTTTCATGACTTGCGAGAAGAATAATCCAGAATGGCACAAGTTATTCAAAATACAAAAGAGGGCTTACATATGAACAACTTTGTTGCTTCTCATGGTTTGTCTTGGAAAGGGATTCATCAATCATTCTTGTTTTTCACCTCATTCAGTCTCAATTTTTTTTAACGCGATTTCTTACCCGCCATCTAAGCGAACAAACTATAATCTCTCAGTTTCCTTTCTTACGAAACGAATGTCAACGAAACTGTGTAAAAAGTTTACGCAAAGATCACACGTGACTAGTATCTAGATAAAAACATAAAAAAATGAAAATCTTTAAGGAAACCAACTTAGATAAAGTCCATCGTCCTTCTCTTTCCTTTTATAGACGTAGACGAGTGCTTGTCTGGTAAACATAGCTGTGAGGGTAATACGACATGCAACAATACCCAGGGATCTTATAAGTGCACGTGTAAAGATGGATTTCAAGGAAATGGAACTAAATGCACAGGTAACTAGTTCTGACATATTCGTACTCCGTCTTTTATCTTTAGTTTTTCAGATTAGTTGGAAAAATGGTCTCATTAACATTTTTCTTTTATCTAGATGAGTGTATGAACGGAACACACCACTGTAATGTAAATACCAAGTGTAACAATGCAACGGGGCGCATTTTACATATGATCTAGAAGTGTCTGAAAAGAAAAATTTTTTTGACAAATTAGGATCTTTAAAGAAAACATTGAATATGTGGTCCCAAAGAGACCTCTCTATCGTTGGTAGGATAAATATAGTGAAATCTTCGCAACAACGTTTATACACAAACATGTAGTCAGCATTAAGGAGATATTTTCTCATTAAAAAAATACACCTGATGTGGGCAGAAGCCAAAATGTACTCAGATTATTTAAACTGGAAAATATCTACCGATGGCGTGTGAGCAATTTAAGTTCTATTAAGTTGTTGCGACTGTCTCCTTTTATTTGGTAATTTAAGATTTCCATTTGTTTTAAAATAGATTTACGTTGTCAAGGAACACTTGGCATGGAAAGCGATCTAATCACCGATGAGCAGATAAGTTTCTCGTCCCAAGAAGAGAATGACGCAAAAATTATACGATTACATCACACAGGGACGACTTGGGTAGCTGATAGGAAGGATTCTAATCCGTGGCTTCAGCTCGATCTCAGAGCTCAAAACACTGAAGTAACACGAGTAGCAACACAGGGATCCCATCAACATAACAAATGGGTGAAGAAGTACAAGCTACAATACAGCAACTATGGAGTGAGAGTTCAAATCTACAAAGAGCAAGGACAAACCATATCAAAGGTAACACTGATCAGAGGCGTGGAAGGGTTCTAAAACATAAGCTGCTCATTGTACACAAAGCCAAGTTCATTCCATAATTCAAACTTCCCAATACGTTCTTTGAGTAGTTTGTTAGGACAAACAGTCCTCTTTACAATCAGATTAGCTTCGTTTCTCAATTTGTTATGATGCATGAGTCAGCAGTTGTTCTAGAAAATTGCGACGATGTTTTAAAATTTCATATATTTACCATTTTCATTTTCATCTATCCAGTTTTTGATTAACCTTAGATAGACATTTGTAGAAAAAGTTCGACCCAATTTTACCGTTCGGTGGTATAGTATGAATTTCATGAATCAAATCGCTCGTGAGATATTTTACTGTTTACCCAACGAAAATATTGCATAATATTATTGTATAAATTTTATTTAAAAATTTTTTATGTATACAAGGCGGGCACGTACCGCGCATTTAAAACAAAAACATTTATTTCACATCTTTTATGGTACAGGAATTTAAGGGAAACACAGACAAGAACAGTGTTGTTTATCACGAACTGAACCCACAAATCCCAGCAAGGCACATACGTTTCTCAATGTAATCTACGGTTCATTAATTGCTTCATGATCTCGTAGCTGCTTTCAATTCGCTGCCGTAGATAACTTACATTTGTAAAACGCCTGCTAACCTTTCGTAAACAGAATGTGGAAGATTTCTCGGCATGCAAAGCGGTGAAATCTCTGACGGACAGTTTAGCACCTCTTCAGAGAGAGACTCTAACCACTCCGCCACTCAGAGCAGACTTCATGTTGTAAATCCTGACAGAGCGGGATCTTGGGCAGCTAAAAATAATAATACGGATCAGTGGCTCCAAGTTGATCTGGTTATCCTGCACACTCAAGTGACACGTGTGGCAACACATGGAAGTAATGGACACCAGAAGGAGTAGGTTACAAAATACAATCTGCAGTATGGCAACGATACAGAAATGTTCTACAATTACACAGTCCCAGAACAAAACACAATGAAGGTAAAATTGATTTGTTGTGAATTGATTCCCGTTTAAACAGGAAAAGAAGTATTTTTGGATGATCATTGGCAGGGGTCTTGCAAATGCACCGCCAGTAATAACTGTATAATGTTGGGCCCCCTTGAGGAACGATTAGAGGACTGGTATATGAATCAGTTGGAGGACTGTTTTCACATCGTAATAACTGTTATTCATAAAATTGATTCTCATCAAAGATTTAATGGAAAACCTGTTATGTTGTTAATTCAAAGGTTTTTGCTGGAAACATTGATCAGAATACCGTGGTTTATCACGACCTAAACCCACCAATCACAGCGCGATACATTCGTTTTAAACCAGTGGTGTGGCAGGACTGGATATCAGTGAGGGTAGAACTGTATGGCTGTGTACAAGGTAAGGCCTGAATGACAATAACGATTGAGAGGTACTTCTTGTAACGAGTAATTTACACCAGATAATGCTTCATTTCCTGTTCAAAAGCGAAAGCTTGGATATTGTTTACTGTGTGTCATCTCAATCACAATCAAGCTGCTACAAGTTGACGCGAGTTTTCTGGACCAATAACAAGGAGAAGAGAGGTAAAAAACCAATACACTCCTAGAAAACTTGTTGTAATCATTTGAAAATTGCTCTACATAGTATTATTCAATTGAATCATCAGCTTTGTTCACATGAAGTTCCTTCCTTCTTCACTCTCCTCCTTTCACTGTCACGTGTCATCGCCGAACCACAAGCTGGAAAAATTTGACGAGAAAAACTACTCTAATTGTGGGAATGGGAAGGAAACCTTGTCTTCTCTTGAGATTTTTAGATTCCCCAACAACAAAACCTCGTGATGGTTGAATCGTACCGTTTATGAGAGTATCATGTCGGTATTCAAAAACACCATTCTGATTCAGGTCGGCAATCAATACGTTACTGTCGAATGTAATCCTTAGATGTAATGAAGTAAGTCAATATCCGACTATCGAGGATTTCTACTTTCTAAAAATACAAACACGAGCAAGCGTCGAAAAATGCACAGTACGACTTGTTCGAACACTCCAAGTGACTGACGTTTCTATTCCATTCTTTCGGTGATTCAATAATTTACGTAACTATAATAACATTTCCTCGGTAATAGTACCATTAGAAATGGCAAAGAAAATTTTGACAATTTCTTGCCAGCAACATTACTTTTATTGTATGGTTTTATGCAGGATTTACAGCTGTGTTTACAAATCTTGGTAAGATTGGATCAGAGGGTCCAAAGTCGATTGGTAGTCATTACAAAGATCAAGACCATAACGGACAAGTAACAGTGTCCAGCGGTATTCAAGTGTGGACTGTGCCACGCACTGGTGAATACAGAATAGAAGCAATAGGAGCCTCAGGGGGGTTCAGTGAGGACAGTATCATAAAAACCGGAGGAAGAGGGGCACGAATGATTGGAAACTTTAATTTGGCCAAATATGAGATCATTCATGTACTTGTTGGTCAAAAAGGGGGAAAAGGGAATTCAAACCCAAAAACTGCCGGAGGTGGAGGAGGTACATTTGTAGTGAGAGAAAACAACAAGTCTTTGATTATAGCTGGAGGTGGAGGAGGAATTAAAAATATATCGGAACAACATCCAGGATGTGATGCGTCCATAAACACAACAGGGAATGGAGGGTATAACTTTCCATTGGGTTCAGGAGGAAGCAACGGAAATGGAGGAAACGCCAGTACAAAATATTCAGGTACGCGGAGAAAGAAGAAAAAACCAAACAATCAGTAGGTTCAATCCATAAGGAAAAGAGGACCACAGTAAGATTTATCAGAACTTAATTATTGAAATTACTAATTCTAACTTTGAAGTTCCTCTTTTCATGGAAGCACCTCTTAGAATATCAAACGAATAAAGGGGTAAGTTTTTAAAGAAACTGTGGTACTGCGTCGGTGAGAGAGTATGGCAGGTAATTTAGTGTTAACAGCTGAGTTGAAAATGTAAATTAGCCACCGTAAAGGGTAAAAAAGCTGACGTTTCGAGCGTTAGCCCTTCGTCAGAGCGATTGACGAAGGGCTAACGCTCGAAACGTCAGCTTTTTTACCCTTTTCGGGGGCTAATTTACGTTTTCAACTCAGTTGCTAACATTAAATTACCCTCTTAGAATATCAGTTTTCTAAAAAATCCTAAGTGTGCATTCCTCGTGTACATTTCTTTTGTCTTGACAAGCTGTTCAATTTCTAGCAGTTGACTACCCAATAATATTTTTAAATAAGCTTCTAAAAATTGAGAGAAAATTGATAATATTGCGAATCGTCGTTTAAACGTTCTCAAGTAAGTAATCAAATAGAAGCCAACTGAGACAACTCAGTTTTCGTTTATTATAGGTGGTGGCGGCGGCGGCTTCTACAGTAATGGACAAAGTGCTTCGAGCGGTTCTGGTCGAGGAGGTAAAGGATATCTTCAAGAAGGAGAGGGTGGAAATGGTAAGGGTGGGTTTGGAGGTGGCGGTGGTTTACGTGGAGGTAACCGTGGAGCTGGAGGCGGTGGAGGTTACTCTGGAGGAAATGGTGGAGCTAATGAACAGTTTTCTTGTGGAGGAGGGGGTGGATCTTTTAACAATGGGACAAATCAGCAGAATGAATGTTGTTTTAACAGGTATGGACATGGTAGAGTGATCATCACGTTTCTTCAGTGACATGCCCTTGGCAGCACTTTCTCTAACGTGTAAGGCTAATTCTGTTCTGAAGGCTGTTAGTCTTTAAACTCAGGAATTGAATAATATTTTGTTTAATGTTCAAGGTCAGTTACTGAG
>NC_142679.1:22980436-23045436 GCF_964200805.1 Pocillopora damicornis
ATGGAGCTAAATGCATATATAGGTAACTAGTTCTGACATATTCATACTCCGTCTTTTACCTTCAGTTTTTCAGAATAGTTAGAAAAACGGACTCATTTACATTATTTTCCTATTCGTGTATTTTCCTTTTCGAGTTCTAGATCTCGATGAGTGTATGGACGGAACACACGACTGTGATGTAAATACTAAGTGTAACAATACCCGAAGATCTTACAATTGAACGTATAAAGATAGAACCAATTGATGTAAACTTGGCTGCATCAGACAAGAAGCGCAGTATTGGCAGCGTGTAAGTTATCGGTTAAACAGACGCCGGCACAAGACTAGCAAAATTGTAGGGTGCTCTGCAAGTGAACATTGTTCCAAAATCTTTGACGTATTGATAGTGCTGTTTGATTTTTTTTCCTCCTTTATTCAGAGAAAGTACGGTCTGTTATCATTTGCGAGGGAAAAAAAAGCACCATAAGTTGTAAAAATGACCAAAGAACTATCGACGTTGTGGATGCAAATTATGGTAGACTGGACTCAAACACTTGCCATCATTCCGCAGTTAGCGATACAAACTGCAAAGCTGAGAACTCATCGGTCATTGTGCGGATGAAGTGCGACGAAGAAGCTAGTTGCGAGCTGCACGCAGATCGTTCAGTTTTTGGTGATCCATGCCCTGGTACATTTAAATACCTGAAAGTCGAATACAAGTGTGTGAATTTAGGTTAAAACCTATAGCTATTGTTTTATTCTGTGAACTGGGAGGAGAAATGGCCTTTTGCTACCATTTAGGACGCATTCGCTTTTAGAATTGCATTAGGCGCTAGATCACGCGTCCATTTTCAGTCAGGGGCGTATTCAAAAAAATATAGGGAAAGAGGCAATCGTCAATATAGTCAATATTCAACAATTAAATTTTATACGAATTAATACCTTTATACTTTCATTAAATAAGCATTCGTTTGGTTCCGGCGTTTCAGTTCCTTTTTCTCTTGAGTGGCGCCCGCAAAAGCAAAGGAACACCTGACGAGGTGGTCTGGGATAGATTTTATGCACTAAGGCAGAAGTTCTGAACTGCTGTCTAGTCGGTTAATCCTGGTTGGATCACGTGTACACCAAAAGAGTGCAAACAATTTTCAAGCTGTATGCAGAAAAATTCAATATTAGCATGCCAGACCATTTGCCTGCATAAATGGTGAGACAGAAAAATTTCTATCTAATAATTCTCTATCGCCCCTTCGTGTACGTTGCTGACGAACACCGCTGCAGAACTAGATGCAAATGGGATAATTAGAGCAGGTTACAGGATAATTTACAGTTAAGATTTATGACACGTGTTCAGCAAATGCTACTGCACCGCAGAAAAACTAAAAAACTTAGGGAGTCTAAGAAGCGTCGTCTTGGGGACGCGATAGGACACAACGCTTTTCAGGTTTACAACGGTAATTTTAAAGCACGAGCCCATTCTAGAAGCCCGCTTCAACATTGAAGGAAAAGCATTTTTGAAACAAAATTATGATGGTTTATACATTACAATTATACGCTTCAAAAACCGGATTAGCTGTCTGTTACGTCGAAGCATCTTTTGTAGAGCACCTTTTGGTCTCAGAACTCACCATCTCTGGTAGCGGCAACAAACTGGTTTATTTCAACACATTGATATATTCTTGTAAATGACACCTCCCCGCTCATAAAGCTTTTATACGCATGCCAAGTGTTAAAGTGTCACTATTGAATTCTAAGGTTCAAGAAGCTCCATAATAAGTTAACTATGTAAGCACCATAGGCAAAAAATTGCTCTGAGTAATTCCCTAAAATCAAGTTTCTAGAAAGACCTTTACCTTTAAGGTTGATCAAGCATTACTCTAGTCAGGTTCGTTGAATGAGCAAGTAGACACTTTTTCGTACCACATTCAAACCGATATCTGTTGTTTATCATGAGCGAACGACCTCATAACACCACTTTAAAAATGTTCGCCCCTTTTGGGTTCACATCAACTCAATTTTGATGAAGGATGAACGTCATCAATTCATACAACAATTGGCAGAAAAAATAATTAAAACGAGGTTTCTATATATTGTGGGCTTTCAAAGTTTTATATAAGAAAATGCTTGATAAAATCAATGAAGAGATCTGATACTCTTGATCTGTTAAAATGGAAGTTTATACACCAAGCTCTTCACAACAACGTTTACTCACGAACATGTAAACAGCATTAAGGAGATATTTTCTCATTAAAAAAATACACCTGATGTGGGCACAAGCCAAAATGTACTCATATTATGTAAAATGGAAAATATCTACCAATGGCATGTGAACAATTTAAGGTATATTAAGATGTTGCGACTCTCTTTTTTCATTTAGATTTCCTTTTGTTTTAAATTAGATTTACGTTGTCAAAGAACACTTGGTATGGAAAGTGGTGCAATCACCGATGAGCAGATAAGTTTCTCTTCCCTAGAAGAGAATGAGGCGAAAATTGTAAGATTACATCACACAGGGACGACTTGGATAGCTGATGAGAAGGATTCTAATCCGTGGCTTCAGCTCGATCTCAGGGCTCAAAACACTGAAGTAACACGAGTAGCAACACAGGGATCCCATCAACATAACAAATGGGTGAAGAAGTACAAGCTACAATACAGCAACTTTGGAGTGAGATTTCAAAACTACAAGGAACAAGGACAAACCATATCAAAGGTAAAACTGATCAGAGGTGGCGAAGGGTTCTAAAACATGAGTTGCTCATTGTACACAAAGTCAAGTTCATTCCTTAACTCAAACTTCCCAATGTGTTCTTTGAGTAGTTTGTTAGGACAAACAGTCCACTTTGCGATCAGATCAGCTTCGTTTCTCGATTTGTTACGATGTATGAGTCGGCAGTTGTTCAAGAAAATTGTTACGATGTATGAAAATTTCATAAATTTACCATTTTCTTTGCCCAGGTACAAATCTCATCTATTCAGGTTTTTAGTAACCTCAAACAGATATTTGTAGAAAACTTCGACTTTATCTTAACTTACGGTGGCATGGGATTTCATGAATCAAGTCGCTCGTGAGATATTTCACAGTTTACCCGGCGAAAAGCATTGCATACTATAAGGCGGGCACGTACCGCGCATTTTAGATAAAAACACTCGAGATTTATTTCACATCTATTATGATGCAGGAATTTGACGGAAACACAGACAAGAACAATGTTGTTTATCACGATCTGAACCCACCAATCACAGCAAGGTAATAGTTAATCTTTAACCCACCAATCACAGCAAGGTACATACGTTTTCTACCCGTGGAGAAGAATAACGAGATATCAATGAGAGTGGAGCTGTATGGATGCGTGAAAGGTAAGGGAAATGGCTTTCTTCTAAAGCTGATAATCATCGTATCTAACCGGCTCATTAAATAAGCTGAGTAATTGATACTGTTTTGAACCGAATCCATCGATCCTCTGGTAAAGAAAAACCAGATAAAGTTTATGAAAGTTTGAAGTTAAATCAGCCAAACCAAAAACGGGACTAAATATCAAAAGCAGTGACTGGTGTGTTCAGAAATTTCCTCTAAGTTTCAATCAAACGAAACTATGGACAGTTTTCTACTAATGGGCTTGAGATAGAAAAGGACTACGCATTACGGTTGATCTGATCATAAAAGCTCTTTAAGGTTCTTCATTTTGTTGAAAGTTTCTGTGAATGTGTTAGCGAAATTTTCAGCTCAGTGTTATCTACACTTGATTAATTGCTTCATGATCTCATGACTGCTTTTATTTCGCTGCTGTAGATAAGTTATATTTGTAAAACGCCTGTTAACCTTTCGTAAACAGAATGTGGAAGATTTCTCGGCATGCAAAGCGGTGAAATCTCTGATGGACAATTAAGCGCCTCTTCAGAGAGAGACTCTAAACACTCCGCCACTCAGAGCAGACTTCATGTTGTAAATCCTGACAGAGTGGGATCTTGGGCAGCTGCAAAGAATAATACGGATCAGTGGCTCCAAGTTGATCTGGTTATTCTGCACACTCAAGTGACACGTGTAGCAACACAAGGAAGTAATGGAAACCAGGAGGAGTGGGTTACAAAGTACAATCTACAGTACGGCAACAACACAGAAAGGTTCTACAATTATACAGTCCCAGGGCAAAAAACAACGAAGGTAAAATTGATTTCTTATGTATTGATTCCCGTTTAAACAGGGAAAGAAGTATTTTTGGATCTTCTTTAGCAGGGGTTTTGCAAACGCACCGCCCATAATAACTGTATAATATTGAGGCCCCCTAGAGGAACGACTAGAGGAATGGTGTATGAGCGAGTTAGGGGACTGTTTTCACATCGTAATAACTGATATTAATAAAATTAATTGTTATCAAAGATTTATTGAAAAACCTCTTGTGTTGTAAATTCAAGGTTTTTGCAGGAAACGTTGATCAGAATATCGTGGTTTATCACGACCTTAACCCCCCAATCACAGCGCGTTACATTCGTTTTAAACCAGTAGAGTGGCAGGACTGGATATCAATGAGGGTAGAACTGTATGGCTGTGTACAAGGTAAGGCCTGAATGACAATAACGATTGAGAGGTACCTCTTGTAAAGAGTAATTTACACCACACAATGCTTCATTTCCTGTTCAAAAGCGAGCCCTTGGATGTTGTTTGTTGTGTGTCATCTCAATCACAATCGAGCTGCTACAAGTTGACGCGAGTTTCCTGGACCAATAACAGGGCGAAGTAAGGCAAAACTAATACAATCCCGGACAACTTGTTATAATTATTTGAAAATTGCTCTGCATAGCATTATTCAATTGACTTATCAGCTTTGGTCAAATGGAGTTCCTTCCTTCTTCACTCTCCTCCTTTCTCTCTCACGTGTGATCGCCGAACCACAAACTGGAATAATTTGACGAGACAAACTACTCTTATCGCGGGAAACCCCGTGGTGGCTCAACCGTACAGTTTATGAAATTATCCTGTCGCTATTTGAAACATCATTTTGATTTTGGTCGGCAATCAATATCTTACTGTCGAATGTTATCCTCATATGCAGTGGAGTAAGTCAATACCTAACTATCAAGGATTTCTATTTTCTAAAAATACAGTCGTGATCAAGCGTCGAAAATACAAAGTACGACTTATTCGAACACTCCAAGTGACTGACGTTTTTACTCCTCTTTTTTCGGTAATTCAATAATTTACGTAGCTGTAAGAATATTTCCTCAGTAATGGCACCATTGGAAATGGAAACGAAAATTTTGACAATCTCTTAACAGCAACATTACTTTTATTTTAAACATTTTTTATGTTATGTGTGTGTTTAAATGCAGGATTTACGGCTGTGTTTACAAATCTTGGTAAGATTGGATCAGAGGGTCCAAAGTCGATTGGTAGTCATTACAAAGATCAAGACCATAACGGACAAGTAACAGTGTCCAGCGGTATTCAAGTGTGGACTGTGCCACGCACTGGTGAATACAGAATAGAAGCAATAGGAGCCTCAGGGGGGTTCAGTGAGGACAGTATCATAAAAACCGGAGGAAGAGGGGCGCGGATGATTGGAAACTTTAATTTGACCAAAGATGAGATCATTCATGTACTTGTTGGTCAAAAAGGGGGAAAAGGGAATTCAAACCCAAAAACTGCCGGAGGTGGAGGAGGTACATTTGTAGTGAAAGAAAACAACAAGCCTTTGATTATAGCTGGAGGTGGAGGAGGAATTAAAAATATATCGGAACAACATCCAGGATGTGATGCGTCCATAAACACAACAGGGAATGGAGGGTATAACTTTCCATTGGGTTCAGGAGGAAGCAACGGGAATGGAGGAAACACCAGTACAAAATATTCAGGTACGCGGAGAAAGAAGAAAAAAACCAAACAATCAGTAGGTTCAATCCATAAGGAAAAGAGGACCACAGTAAGATTTATCAGAACTTAATTATTGAAATTGCTAATTCTAACTTCGAAGTTCTTCTTTTCTCGGAGGCACCTCTTAGAATATTAAACGAATAAAGGGGTAAGTTTTTAAAGAAACTGTGGTACTGCGTCGGTGAGAGAGTATAGCAGGTAATTTAGTGTTAACAGCTGAGTTGAAAACGTAAATTAGCCACCGTAAAGGATAAAAAAGCTGACGTTTCGAGCGTTAGCCCGTCGTCAGAGCGATTGACGAAGGGCTAACGCTCGAAACGTCAGCTTTTTTACCCTTTTCGGAGGCTAATTTACGTTTTCAACTCAGTTGTTAACATTAAATTACCCACTTAGAATATCAGTTTTCTAAAAAATCCTAAGTGTGCATTCCTCGTGTACATTTCTTTTGTCCTGACTAGCTGTTCAATTTCTAGCAATTGACTACCCAATAATATTTTTAAATAAGCTTCTAAAAATTGAGAGGCGCACTAAGTTGATAATATTGCGAGTCGTCGTTTGAACGTTCTCAAGTAAGTAATCAAATAGAAGCCATTTATGGGGCAACTGCCTCTCAGTTTTCGTTTATTATAGGTGGTGGCGGCGGCGGCTTCTACAGTAATGGACAAAGTGCTTCGAGCGGTTCTGGTCGAGGAGGTAAAGGATATCTTCAAGGAGGAGAGGGTGGAAATGGTAAGGGTGGGTTTGGAGGTGGCGGTGGTTTACGTGGAGGTAACCGCGGAGCTGGAGGCGGTGGAGGTTACTCTGGAGGAAATGGTGGAGCTAATGAACAGTTTTCTTGTGGAGGAGGGGGTGGATCTTTTAACAATGGGACAAATCAGCAGAATGAATGTTGTTTTAACAAGTATGGACATGGTAGAGTGATCATCACGTTTCTTCAGTGACATGCCCTTGGCAGCACTTTCTCTAACGTGTAAGGCTAATTCTGTTCTGAAGGCTGATTTTTGTTAGTCTTTAAACTCCGAAATTGAATAATATTTTGTTTAATGTTCAAGGTCAGTTACTGAGCGCTTTAAGGTGTTGGCCAAACGGTACAACCTGAGGAATTAAAGTCATTTGTTTTTGAGTTCAGATTTTAGATTTACAAACATAGTTTTCTAGAATATTTTTTTTTGTAAACATCTCCTGACGTAAGGATCACGTCTCCCTTAAAAACTGCTGTTTTTGTTCTTTTTCCGGCTCTTTTCTGAGCAATTTATCAGATGAACATGTGCATCAATTGAGAACTAATTAACAAATAACATGCAGGTGATGAGGACTAGTAAGTATTTTGTAGAGAAAATGTTGTGAACATAGTCCTTAATATTTTTCTGCACTTCAATCATTACATATATTTAAGAATTATTTTCAATTGACTACGAGGGTTTATCAATTTATTTTTGTTGATTAAGTCAAAATCAAACTCGATTTTCAATTTTAATACGATCAGTTAGACCCAGTATCCTGTTTTTCCGGCCGCTCTTTGGGCCGACTGATTGCATTTTTTCGCATGACAAAGATTTCTGATTACAAATTATCAAAAAAATTTGGGATTTCTATGGCCTCATTTGTTGATTATCAACAGAATCCTCTATTTATAAATATTTTACCTTTGTTCTGGTTTTACAATAATACTCTTGATTCAATGTTTCAAAGCTTTCAATAACACCTTAGGTTGGAAAGATCCCGACAGTAGAAAAAGAGAGCCGAAATATGGTGGCGAGGGCACAACTCTTACGCTTTGTGGTTTCACTGATAAATCTCAATGATTCGGTCTCGTTTCTCGAAATACGTGAAAGCAAAAGTAAGGATGGGAATCAAATATTATGTCATTCTCAGGTGTTCTGTTTCAAAACCACGTCCATTCATTGGACTGGGAATACTGATACGCCTACAGAGCGAACTGGTGCTGTAATAATTGGTGTTATAATAGAGTGTGTGACCAAAAAGGCTCTCAGTCTGACCACTGATCAGGGCTCACACTGGAACAGAATTCTTTTAATAGCTTTCGCTGGAACTGTAAGTTAGATCGACTATGTGACGATCACGAACATAGTCGTATCTTGGTTGATATCATCAGTTTATAATTAGTCATTAAATAACAGGCAAGGAATAAGGACTAGCTAGTCTTTTAAAAAGAAACTATTGTGAATTCAGTTCTTCAGATTTCATGTGTTACATTAGAGGAACGCTTTTCAATTGACTGTAAGGGTTTATCCTTTAATCAATTTTCATTCTCACATTTAGACCCAGTATCCTTGTTTCTCTTCCCTTTGGGTCGTATTTTGCTATGCATGACACATACGGCATTTTTTTTACCGCGACCGGCGCCGGTTGCAAACTATTCGCGAAAAGTGTGTTTTATTAATTTGTGATACGTTTGGTGTCTTATGGTTTTTATCATTGGAATACGTCATTTTTTTATTGTTTTAATTTTGGTTTTAGGATTCCCAGTCAATTGAAGAGGGTTCAGCCTCACCTCTAGCGAAAAAAATGGCCCAGGGTTGATGCCAAATTGTCGATGTAGCCAATTTATGTGATGGGTTTTTAGATGTTGATTAATTAAGAGGGGACTAACAAATTCTAAAATGAGATTCAGTCATTTAAGTTCTGTTCCCTCTTCAAAAAGTAGGGCATAAAAGCAATTATATATGCCAAGGTGATGACACGTTCAAGTTTCCGCAAAACATTATTTACTTGTTACACTGATATGTTTTTGTCAACATTTAGAATAACTTTTTAGGAGACTCTTGAGCTCTTCTACATAAAAAGGAAGAGAAACGTGTAATTTTAATAACAATTATTATTTCCGAGTCTTCAGTCAGTAGTGTCAATTTATATTACATTATTTTAAAAATCAATAAATTGATTCCTAAATGTCAGTAATGGATCTTTACTTAGTTGCACTTAAGTTATAACTAATTAACACTGATTGTGAACAAAGTTATTAGGGGAAAGAACGTGGAAATATGTTTTACCGAGAAAACGAGAAACCTCAAGTTCACCATATCAATTTCCCGATCTTCGTTTTTGGTTTTTTGTTTTTTTGCTTCCTTATCCTTTCAGTCTCTTCTCCTGCCTTACTTTCTACACCTTCTCAACTTTGCCTCCTTGGTTAGAGACGGAAGACTCACCTACGATTCACATCTTGACCCTTTTTCCATAAAATTATACCAAAGCCCTTTCAGATCCCTAAAAAAGTGTAATTCGGGGCTTTAGTTCTTTCAAGCCGAAGTCAAAATACACTGTAATATTCGTGGATTCTGTCGTGTGTGGTTATATAAAAACTTGTCATGCGGATGGGGCTAATTATTCGCTTGCACGGTTTGAACACAACTGAAACGAGTCAGTTCCTATGGTGACAATCTCCTTCAGAAAGGAAGTGATAAATGTTTCGCGATAAAAAATCCAACTTTGCTCAAAAGGTCTTTAAAAAGACGGGAAGTGAAGCATAGACGGGGTTTTTCATCACCTTGGCCCTTGTCCGTCAACCTTCCCTGTACAACAGACTGATACAGTCTGAATTAAAGGCGGCGGGGAACAAAACTGGCCTCACGAAATAATTTAAATCCATCTTTGACGTTCCAAAAATTTCGGGTCAGTTATAAATTAAAACGGTCGTCTTTACTATTCGATCAAGTGTGGGCGGACAAGGAGAGCGTATAAACATTTGATGAACAGTCTTCATGTAGCTTTGCGCTATATGTTACACTTGTTCAGACATAATTAACTCAGAATGGGAAAAATCTTAAATAACAACTTCCTCTGTGCAACTGATTAAAGGTCATTAATATGAATTATGTATAATTGACTTTCACCAACCAACTACATTCCAAAGAAAATAATTAAGTTTTGGCAACCAAAAACTCACCGTAGCTGTTTGCTAAAATTAAAAAATTAATTAAAATTAATTGCTTTGTTTTTCTAAGAACAAACTCTGTATTCTATTGCTTCGTTCTCACTGTTTTGGCTTCACTAATTCCAGGAGGACAAGGTAAGATTTTCCTATAGTCATGTCTTATCAATAGTCTGAGTAATATTTTGAAGTTTACTAAGAGTTTTTTATTACTTTTTTGTTATCTTTATTAACCTAACAAGGCCTTGAAATATTCGCATAAGACTCTTCTCCTAGTATTGGTATAATGAATTATTTCGTCTAAATACTCGCAATAATACTGGATAACAAATACATTTTACAGGAGGTTCGTGAATATTTTTTGTTATTTTGCTACCCAATTTTTTAAAGTAAGATGAATACAAATGGATGAAGTTTTAGGGAAAAAGTTTTAGGAGAAACCTACAGCGAAAGTTTGCTTTAGAGTTATTACTCGCGTCTCTGCAATCTGTTCATGAACGTTTTTGACTTTTCAGTCCCACAAGATAGATAATATGACCAGTGGCAGACCTTAGTATTTTAAAAAGAAGTTGAGAGGCTTATTAAAACTTGACTGAAATAGCTCCGCTGGATCGAAACAAAACTTGACACAGCTTTCTACAATTTCGACAAAAAAAATTAATTCTTATGGCCACATGAAGATTAAAAAAAAAAAAAACAGCAGTTATCTAAACTTTTCGCCGAAACATGTTACATGTAATAAAACGTGACTCTTTGCCACAAATTGGCTCTAAAGTTGATCTTAAGCTTTTCTCAAATTTCACAAAAACGTAAATGAGAAGATTCTTGTATTTCCGGTTTAAATCGCTTAAACGTATCCACAATAGTTTGTATGCTTTTAAATTGATGCACCCTAAACGGCATGAATCTTAGAAGCTTTTTATAAGCTGATTCTTCCTGCGAGTGTTGGATATCGATAAGATGTCTACATGTATAACTGATTTGGATAATTACCAATTTTGTAAAACTCGTATCGATTATATTTTTTCGCAAAGATTCGTAAAAAAAGGCTTTTTCTGTCTTTGTTCAGAGTGAATAAACTTTTTTTGCCGCGAGAAAGAAAAATTAAAATTAACAAACAAAGAAAACAGGAGAGAACAAAAAAGAAACTATTCCAAATATATTTGTCTCCTTGTTTTAGGCAGAATAATAATCTAACCTGCATGAAGCGATACCGTCATAGCAAGTAAAATTAAGAAAGTATTCACATTTTTAGACAACATCTGTCGGCGAGTCTTGTGTGGTTAGTGGATTTAATTTGGCATCACTGAAAAACTGTCATGAATAATTTGCCACATAGGTGGTTTTAACGAGAAAAAAAAACAGAACAAAAAAACTATTCCAGATATATTTGACCCCTTGTTATAAGCAGAATAATAAATTAACCTGTATGAAGTGATATCGTCATATCAAGTAAAATTAGGAAAATATTCACATTTTTAGACAACATCTGTCGGCGAGTCCCATGCATTCAGTAGATTTCACATAAAACATAACGGAAACGAACAACAGCGTAAACGTCCTGACTTAAATATGACGGAAACATGACTTGACATTTCCGTTCTGGAAACATGACGAAAACTTGATAAAATTGCCAAGACTTAGTATCACACGTTTCTGCAGAACGTAAATGTAGCGGAAATATGAAGCTCTATGTTTCCGTCAGGTGGTTTGTTTCACGGCTACTAGGTAAAGGTTCTTTGCCAACGTGATCTACAACTGGGCCATGACAGTAGGACTGAAATCACTTTAAAAGCACCTGGTAAGGGTAATTATCTTCCACGCTATTTGGTTCTGAAGTGTTTTTGGATTGGGTAGATTAGTTTTTGAATATAGACTTTGAGTCGCAAGGAGCTCTGTCCGCTCCACAATAAAGTTGTCAGAACGTATGGGCGGTCTTGTGGTCAGTTATTGTTATGAAAAATGCCTGATTATGATTAACACTTGGGGTTATCAATGAGACAAATTTCAAATTTAAGGGAAGCGCGATCAATTTTTCTGACAAAAGGAAATGAAATTTGATCGTAGACGCCAAGGACTGGAAACTATCCATCCGTGTTATTAACATTTGTCCTCAAAAGTTTGGAATAAGAAAGTGCTGCACTGAAAAAACGCAAGAAAAGCCTCAAAAGAATGAGGTTTAAAAGGGAAAAGAATATGAAGAAAGTAGTTTTAATTCTTTGACCTGTAAACAGATTGGAATTATGTAAGAGAGGGCTTTTTTCGTTTGCACGACTTCATCTACTCATGAAGGAAGTTGGAAGTATTCGTGGAGCCGGTTATGCAAACCTTCCGATGTGTCTCAGGGTTGCTTAACTTCCAAAGATGAGGCTAGGAAAATACTTGAAAGATATGTCTCAAAAATATGGGTGAACATAAAAAACCACTTCCTATCATCTACGCACCTTTCTATTAACAAGAGCGTACGTAATATCTTAGCTTCACTCCAACAGATAATCTTCCTTGTAAACCAAAGTTTAACAAGGAACTGAACCAAATCAGAGACGATGATATATTTGAGCAACGTATAAGCTGCTACATGCGACATATTTTTGCCGGGTAGGTTGGCACAGTTTCATGCTCTCACCACGCAAAAACGTCTCTTTTTGAGGGAGAACACCAAATGTATTGTGCCTTAACAGATGGTTCTCCCATTTTGTAATTCAGGCTGACATCCCTACCAAAGATACCACCTTTAAATAAAATCATCTGCGAGAAGAAATCAATTTAATACCAAGAGATCCAACTCAATACTTAATTCTCTTGAAGAAATGTTCTTAAAACTGAAGGCTTTAATGGACAACGCTAAACCTGAAAACAGACCCGTTATCCAGTATGCAGCTGTCTACAAGTTTTGTGTTTGTGTTAATTAAAAAAAAGTGAACCGAGAGGATATTCAAAACTAAATAGATCGTCGCTCAAATTCATCACACAGAGGCCAATAGAGTAGCACTGTAATCTAACTCTTCTTTCGCTGAAAGAATACCACGAATTCGAAGAGAATCAAACTCAACTGATGGAAAATTAATGTGATTTGAATCTTTGACCAGTTTACGAATATTTGTGTTCATACAAAAGAAACATCACACCCTAAACGAATGCCTTTTACAGAGTTTAACTTTTGTTTCGAAAACTCTCTAATTTTTAGATTATTCTACAGCGAATCATGTTTCTCTTTTATAAGTTTATGACAGAAAGGGGGTTTCTATTCTAATTGTCCACTGTTCTCAATCAGCCCGTACCTCTCACTGAATTTCGTTTTTCAGGAAAAATGCTGTGGATATTTCATTATTTTCTTGTCTGTGTTTCGGCCACCAACCCTGTAATCGCTGAGGATCAATGCAGGGTAGAAATTAACATTCGTGGCATGGCTCTCAAAGGTTTCGCTTTTAAGAGAATGGCGGTGGCGGCTCCTCACATTTGTGATATCTTATGTGAAAGGGAAATTATCTGCCAGAGCTATAATTTCAACAGAAAAGAACAGATCTGTGAATTAAACAACCGCACAAAGGATGCAAGACCCGAGAATTTCCGCTCAGACCCAGCGTGGTTTTATATTCGCCGTTTAAACGGAAGAGGTAAGAACTTAACAAGCACTTTGAATAAAAACCATGCTGCTTAAAGTCCGTGTTTTCCAATCTCCTGTGCCCTTTGGTATAAATTTCTCTATCAAAATAGAAAATTTCATCCTTTTTAACTCGTGAATTGCGCGCATGCGCAAGAGCGAGTTATAGATACGATGTGGGGAATGGAATTCGCTCGCTCGATTGGTCGATTCCTGTAAACTTTTTTTAGATTTTAGGCTTTTGAGTGCATTTTATAGTTTTTGGCGAGCAATAAACAGACGAAATGGTGACCTTTTTTGCTAAGAATAGTGGTGGGGTGAAAAAGAAGCCAATGATAATCTTAAAATAGTTTTTTTTTCGTTTAAGTTTCAACAAGCGGCGCCAGCGACTGGCAGGCATACAAGGATTCACACTGAAATAACAGAACAACCTTCGTTTTTCATAAAATTGTAATTTACAATCCTTGAACTTGAAAACAATCCCAAGATTCATTGAAAATATCACTTACTGCGAAGTGCTCGGAGTTTACAGATGATCAAAAGCTTTTTCTGTTATAGCGTGAGATTGAGAACAAAATTGATCATTACGTTTCGTCGCGTGTGTTTTTCCTGTGTGAAGCAACAAAAGATGCCGGCGACTGACGAAATAACAAGTGAACACGAAAATCAGATAACACCTAAACAAACAATTTTAGCTACCGATTTCAGTGAATTTTTGAAGAAAAATTTTCTTTTAAGTTTTTAAGACAAATTGAAGATTCCATATACATACAACGTACTAAAATGCGAAAGTTACACACCACGAAATTGATAACTAGGCCTGAAATGAAATTCTATCTTGTTATTGATTATACGTTGCCTAGCACGTGACTTAAATCTACCCAGGCGGAGATCCAAAATGACGGTGGCAGGCTTGGCTTAATTATATCACTCAAAACTCGTTCCCGTTTGTCTCATTTGATAAAGAGGGAATCGTTAATGTTTTCATTAAGACAGTATTGCCTTGATTTTCTAATATTTACAACGAAAGACAGTAAATTTCACTTTTCACCCACATTTACTTCCAACCTTTTCTTTTGAACCAGAAACAAAAATGATAGACGTTTAAAACACATGACATCATCCACCTTGTCAAATGTAATCGCATGATCATTTCAATTGTAATGCCTTCTTATCCCAACGTTACTTTGTTTCTTTGCTACATTAGCGAACACTGAACTACTGCTCGTACTCTAGATATGACAATCAACCACAAAATTCCCTAAACCAGATAACATTAAACATAATCTAAAAAATCATGTGTCAATTCACGAGTTTGCTCACAGAGCACTTTGATCTTTTTTCTTTTAAGTTTAAATATTTGTTAACTTCCGTTTAAAAAAAAAAGCAGCTGTGATACATGTATAAACATTGACAAAAAATGATTGCGTCATTTCTACAAGAGGCTTAAGGTCAGTAAAGAACTTTGAAGAATTGGAAGCTCAAACGAAGGGTTTATGCGAGAGGGGTCCTGTCTTCCTAGAGGGTTGTGCTTGACAGAACGTTGAAATATTTCACAACTAAAGAAGGACATTCAAGTGAATGGAATTCGAGCTTCATTTTTATTCTCTCGTGCTTTTCACTTTTTCCTTTCCATCTGCGCTTACGAATACTTTATTTTCAACATTTTTACCCGTACCAGCTCCCTTGGGTTCGATACGGGAGTTACCAGCACGTTCATGCCGTGAAATAACATCAAGCGAAGGGAAAGACACCGCAAGCAACAATTACTGGCTGGATCCATCTGGAACTGGGAAGGTAGTGTTGGTTTACTGTGATATGAATTTGGAAGGTAAATTACATTTAACCCATTGTAGCTTTCATTTTGTGTTTGAGTTGTCGTTTTTTTGTAGCGACCTTGGTTGCTTTAAGATGTAAAAAAATCGCACCAGTCCTGAAAACAATGCATTGCGCAGTTTCAGCTGTAGAATAAAAAAAAAAAAAAAAAAACCCAAAGGGAAAAAGAAGATAAGCAAATAGACAGGGTTCAACCACACTACATTTTTAGTAAAGTTTTGAAAAACATTCTTGTTTTAAACCCTTTACACCCTAACATCAGTATGCATATTCTCCATACTGTTCTCTTTACATTTACTAAGGTGCTGACAGGGACAAATTAAGTATTTGGACAAATTTCTTATTAGTATCATAACTTTCAACTTTATTGTATGTTTTTACGCAGGATTTACTGCTGTATTTACAAATCTTGGAATGATTGGAAGGAAGGGACCAGACTCGATTGGTAGTCATTACAAAGATCAAGACCATGACGGACAAGTAACATTATCCAGCGGCATTCAACTGTGGACTGTGCCACGCACTGGTGAATACAGAATAGAAGCAGTAGGAGCCCCAGGGGGCTACGGTGAGGACAGTATCATCAAAACCGGAGGAAGAGGGGCAAGGATGATTGGAAACTTCATTTTGACCAAAGATGAGATCATTCATGTACTTGTTGGTCAAAAAGGGAGAAAAGGGAATTCAAACCCAAAAAATGCCGGAGGTGGTGGAGGTACATTCGTGGTGAGAGAAAACAACAAGTCTTTGATCGTAGCTGGAGGTGGAGGGGGAATTAAAAATATGTCAGAACAACATCCAGGATGTGATGCGTCCATAAACACAACAGGAAATGCAGGGAACAATTCGCCTTTGGGGTCAGGAGGAAGCAACGGACACGGAGGAAAAACGAGTGGTCAATTTGCAGGTAAGCGGAGAAGGAAGAAAAAAAACCAATCAGTTTTTTCAGTTCACCAGGATAGGAAGACGACAATAAGATTTATCGGAACTTAATTATTAAAATTATTAATTCTAACTTTGAAGGTTTTCTTTTCTCGGAGGCACCTCTCAGAATATCTAAAGTTCAACTGGGTTTCCAGTTCAGTTTTTAGAAATCGTACACATTTATTTACTGCTCACCATTGATCCGTCAATATACATGGGCATCACTTCATTACATTTCTCTTGTTCAAATAAGCTTTTCTATTTCTAGCAATTGACTACCTAATAATACTATTAAATAAACTTCCAAAAATTGAGAAGTGCACTTAATTGATAATATTACGAATCGTCGTTTAAACGCTTTTAAACAAGTAATCAATTTGGAGCCGTTTATGAGATAACTGCTTCTCACTTTTCGTTTATTGTAGATGATGGCGGCGGCGGCGGCGGCTTCTACAGTAATGGGCAAGATACACAGTCCCTTAAAAATGGAGGTCAAGGATATCTTCAAGGAGGAAATGGTGGATATGGTAGGGGTGGGTTCGGAGGTGGCGGTGGGTTACGTACAGGCAACGGTGGAGCTGGAGGAGGTGGAGGTTACTCTGGAGGAAATGGTGGAGCTTATGAACAGTTTTCCTGTGGGGGAGGGGGAGGATCTTTTAACAATGGGACAAATCAGCAGAATGAATGTTGTTTCAATAGCGATGAACATGGAGGAGTGATCATCACGTTTCTTCAGTGACATGCCATTGCTAGCACTTTCTCTCACGAGTAAGGCTAGTTCTGTTTTGAAGGCTGATTTTTGTTGGTCTTTAAACTCCGGAGTTGAATAATGGTGGTGTTGGCCCAAAGGTGCAACCTGAGGAATTAGTCATTTGTTTTTGAGTTCAGATTTTAAATAAACAAATTCAATTTTCTCAGTGTAGATATTTTTTGTATGAATATCTCCTGACGTAAGGAATACGCGACCTACAAAACTGCCATTTTTGTTCTTTTTCCGGCTCTTTTCTAAGCAATTTATAGGATGGACATGTGCATCACTGGATAACTAGTTAATAAACAACATGTAGGGTGTTAGGACTATTAAATGTTTCGTAGAGAAAATGTTGAGAGGACATTTTTCTGTACTTCAATCACTACGTATATTTAAATATGATTTTCCACTGACTGCGAGGGTTTATCAATTCGTTTTTCTTGATCAAGTCAGTTTTAATACGATCAGTTAGACCCAGTATCTTGTTTTTCCTGCCGCTCTTTGGGCCGACTGATTGCATTTTTTTGCATGACACAGATTGCAGTTTTATTGCCATTGGCGCTGTTTACAAATTATCCAAAAAACTTGTATTTAAATTGAGATTGTATGGCCTCCTTCGTCGATTATCAACATAATCCCCTATTTATAAATATTTTGGCTTTGTTTTAGTTTGACAATGATACTCTTGATTCAATGTTTCAAAGCTTTCAATAACGCCTTAGGTTGGAAAGATCCAGACAGTAGAGAAAGAGAAGGCCGAAATAAGGTGGGGAGGGCACAACCCCAACTGCATATAAAAGGCCAAGCCGAAAACAAAAAACAAAACTTTAATGAAAAACACTAAAAGCACAGTCACCCTCAGTTTTTCTCTAAGTACCTGCTTTGGTGTCATGGAAATTTGAAAGCTTTGTGGTTTTACTGTTAAATCTCATCAATGATTGGGTCTCGTTTCACGAAGTACGTGAAATTAAAAGTAAGGATGTGAATAAAATATTGTGTCATTCTTGGGGCCTGTTTACATGGAGGTGGGGGACCCTAGGTAGGTGAGGTAGCTCGCCTAGGTGGGGTAACCCGCCTGTCCATATAACTTTTTATTTTATTTTGATCAATTTAACATGATAGGTGGGGTGATGCGCCTTGGCGGGTAGGGTAACCCTGTCAGCCGGGGTGACAATTTGCCATGTAAACGCGTCAAGGTGGGATAACCCGCCTAGCCAGGGTCGCGGTTATGGCAAAAAGCTCAAAAGCGAAACATGTATGTTTAAAAACTTTGTACATTTCCTAGCCGTCTCATGGCAGAAATCACCAGAAACCGCAACGGATACACAAGAAGTGTAAAATATTCACATTTAAGAATATTTAGCGATGTAAATCAACCATATTTGGTTTCCTTAACTATTCCGTATAACGTATTAAGAGAGAATTTTTCTGGAGACCGCGTGAAATCCAAAAAATGTGGCACATGCCTAGAAAAAGCCCTACCTTCATACTTCGCTCAAAGATACCTTAGGGTAAGTCTATAAACGTGGTATAATTTTTTTGTTCAGAACTGTTTTTATTTTCTAGAAAATCACCAAACACTATATCGAGCCCCAACCGCCATAACAGTGGCCGAAATGAAGCCGACGAGTAGGGCAACAAAAACGTTATTCTTCAAAAGCGCAAAAGAAAGCAAGTCTTTCCGACTATTATCTATTTGTATACGAGGTATTAACAAATGATTTGAATCTAATAACGGGATTTTTGACATAACTATGAATTATTGGCGAATATTTGAAAATCGCCAAAATTTGATTGATTAAAAATTTCATTTTGGAGCAGTTTTTCAATAAAAATTTTTCCTACTCGGTATAACTCGGAATCACTTGAGATGAGCATTTCTGAAAATTGGAAACGATGTTCTTTTCAAGGATATAAAAATTAATTTGGGGCTCTTAATTACTGCGAAGAAATAGCCCGATCTATTTCGTGCAAATCGCAACGCCGCCATGTAAACAACCGCAGATAATCCAATTATTCTTTTATTATCGAAGCCATTATTTCTTCAAAATCTTACCGCTTTGAGCTGTGCTTTATCAGAAACTCAATATGTTACCCTTACCTTCTGAAACCAGTGATTAAGGAGTGATGTTTCCATTATTTTTGTTTCAAATCGCCATGTTCACTTGAAAAGTGTTTACAACGTCCGGCTTGACCATTTACAGTACTCGGAGCTGTTCATAAATCATCGCAAACCATCGCAACTCTTGACTTATTTCTGCTTCCAAACAACTCCAGTATATACAAAAGTCTTTTTAGCACGATAAACCAAGATGCTTTGATCGCTTACAGTTTCAGTTAAGAAACGTTTGGCTCCCCAAATGGCACAACGATGTTCACCAAGTCGTGTGTCATCACTCATGTTTGTCACGCAATCACGCTAAACGTGCACAGGACACCCAGACAGGCATTCGTCTGCAGACATCGCTGCACCGAGTGCAGGGCCAACTAATATTTATTTCTTAGTCAGTGTTATGTTTTAAACAAAAACCTGCGCGAATTCACTTAAAAAACGCTGTAGATCTCTTTTGAGTGTTTTGAATTAGTGCCATTCTGAAAAACTACTTTTTGACGTTTTCGTAAATTTAGTCATCCCCTGGTACTGACTATACATGCGTTGTTATCGACTCTATTTCCACGACTTCGCGCTTGCAAAGATTATATTTATCAATAGGCACTTTAAGCATGACGTTTAACGGCAAACGGCAAACGCAAGCTTGCCTTTCATTTTGTTACCTATTTATGGAATTCTTAAAAAAATCCTGCACAAAAAATAAAATAAAATAAATCAAACCTACTTAATTCCGTTTACACACGCCTAGAGACAGACGACAGAAATTGAATTTTTGACGTTCGCGGGAAAAACAAACGTCATGCGCAACCTCTCAAATGACGAACTTCCCAGTAAACTAAAACAACTGGAAGTTAATTGTCTAGTGCTCCGTGATTATATACATCACCTACGTGTCCCTAGTGGATCGATAAGGTCTACCACGACCTTCAGTGGCAGGCAGACAGGTTCCACGGTGAGGCGTTCTTTTCTAATGACACTGGAAAAATTCTACCGACTATGTAAACAGAACAACAGACTAACAATTTCGTGCTTTATCTAAGCACTTTGAACGTTAAACTTCACTAAAAACGTAAATCTTCGAGTCACAAAGTCGGCCGATTGTAATAGGCCGCGAGACATTACGTGTTATTTGATATCGCCTGACTGTAGGTCATTACAATTACATTTTTTAAAGCTTTGGACTTACACAATCTCTGTTTTTTGTTTTTGTTGTTGTTGTTGTTTTTTTAAAATTTTCCTTACGATAGCGTGCTCATCAATTTAAACCTTTCGATTTTGTACCTTGATTGCTACGATGATAATGGCCATCGCTAGAAACTTGACAGTTTTCTCTACTCGAACTCGGAAAAAGTTGTTTCCCGTCCCTTAATCAAACAATTAATCGGCCATTCTTTAAGATCCCGAATTCTCGACAAGACAGAGGCGGCGTACCCTCGGAGATTCAAGAAATCAGGAAGTTCCTCCATACCAGCTAACTGAATGGGTTTTATAAAGCAAAAAAAGAAAGAAAGAAAGAAAGAAAGAAAGAAAGGAAAGGAATACAGTGTCATATACTTTAGGTATTTTCCTGGTCAATGAAACCAATATTCAAGCTACATGTAGTTCGTCACTGCTGACAGGTACAGCTAAAACAAAGGGCTTCGATCTTGCTCACGTAAGGCTGCTTACGATGAACGGAGATATCGAGATACCGAAATATTGGAAGGCAACGTGAATATCGATGCCCGTGCTAAAATGAGATCGACTTCCGATTCAACATCATTCACACCCACAGCCTGTTTGTGTGCTGAGATGTCTTTCTCACATGAGCGCAGAGGGACTATAAGAGAAGCTTTTCCTGCAACTCGACTTCGCTTATCTTGGGAGCAGCATTCCCCAACTAATCTTTGAAAGGAGCAATTGATTTCCATTTGGTACGCTCACCTCTTAAAAAAATCGGCGGCCAAACGAAAACACCATTTTAGTTTGCTTTGGAAAATTTATGGCGCGACGCTCATTATATGGTTAGAAACTGTGCCTAATCTAATTTATTTTTTTAGCGCTGAGTATTTTAGAAAGCTACTCCCAATTTAATTTTTCCACTCCTGCACCTGTCTACCCTGTAAGCCGTCACAATTTACAAAATAGGATAACACATTTTTTAACGTCGTTAAAAATTAATGCTGTGAAATTTCCTCTATGCTGTAGTAACATATAGCTAATTCATTTAGCAGTCTAGGGTGACGCATGAGTGGTATCGCGCTTAAAAAATGCAAACAACGGTAATTTTAAATTCTGGATTTAAAACTTTTTCCCGGAAATAAAAAATAGGGGATAAGAAGGAAAGAAAATAAGAGCGTATTGGTAACCGAGCCTCCTTTCGAGTGACATGTTATTGCGTGACACCATCGCAAAAAACGAACGTCAATGATTCATTTCATCTGTCAGGATGCTCTGGCTCGTTCTATAAAAAACAAACTTCCATTCTTATTGTGAAAGGAAGACTTGTAAAATGTGAGTGTTCCAAGCTGAAATATGGTTATAACTGTCCAGCAATGCGACGTTTCCGGCAGGAACCTTCGTGAGATGTTTTCATTGTGATTTGGTATACACCGCCTGTAGTGCTGTACTATCGAAGCTGTTGTCAAGTCTCTTTATAACAAGATTGAGGCAAGGAACCAATCTTAAAAAGGTGTTTTTCGCCAGGTGAGCCTAAGAAATCCAGTTTACAATCTAGTATAGGTCAAAGCGATAAGATTTTGTTGGAATTATGGCTTCGATAATTAAAAGCCTAATTGGATTATCTGCGGTTGTTTACATGGCGGCGTTACGATTTGCACGAAATAGACCGGGCTACTTCTTCGCAGTAATTAAGAGCCCCAAATTAATTTTTATATCCATGGAAAGAACATTCTTTCCACTTTGTAAAAATGCTCATCTCAAGTGATTCCGAGTTATACCAGGTAGGAAGAATTTTTATTGAAAAACTGCTCCAAAATGTAATTTTTAATCAATCAAATTTTGGCGATTTTCAAATATTCGCCAATAATTCATAGTTATGTCAACAAGCCCGTTATTAGATTCAAATCATTTTTTAATACCTCGTATACAAATAGGTAAAATTCAGAAAGACTTGCTTTCTTTTGCGCTTTTGAGGAATAAAGGTTTTGTTGCCCTACTCGTCGACTTCATTTCGGTCATTTTATGGCAGTTGGGGCTCGATACATTGTTTGGTGATTTTCTAGAAAATAAAAACAGCTCTGAACAAAAAAATTATACCACGTTTATAGACTTACCCTAAGGTATCTCTGAGCGAAATATGAGGATAGTGATTTTTCCGATCATGTGCCACCTCCCACGCGGTGATAAAAAAAATTCGCTCTTAAGTTAACGGTTCCTCACGAAAGCAAACACCGCGTAACACAACGCGTGACACTTTCATGAATAAATACATATGTGTCCGAGAATCAATCTTTCGCCTTTTTCGAGATGTGAGCTTGGAACGCCTCTGCTCAAACTCCTTAATTGCAAGCGCAACAACAACCTCAAGAAACTTCACCTCAGCACTCCGGGGTTGTAAGATTGTATGTAAACGCGTTTTATTTTTCGACCACGGCTAGGCGGGTTACCTCACCTACCTGGGGTCCCCCACCTCCATGTAAACAGGCCCTAAGTCTGACCACAGATCAGGGCACATACCGGAACATAATTCTTCAATAGCATTCGCTGGAACTGTAAGTTTGATCGACTACGTGACGATCACAAACCTAGTCGTATCTTGGTTGATATCATCAATCTATAATTCGTCATTAAATACCATGCAAGGAATTAGGACTAGTTAGTATTTCAAATAGAAACAGTTATGAATGAAGTTCTTCAGATTTCATGTATTGCATTATAGGAATGGTTTCAATTGACTGTGAGGGTTTATCATGTAATCAATTTGTTTTTCTTTGTTGGCTCAAAACGAAAAGCAATTTTCAATTTTCATTCCTTTGGGTCTTATTTCACAGCGCATGACGCAGACGGCATTTTACCGCGCCCGGCGCTGGTTGCAAACTATTCGCGAAAAGTGTGTTTTACTAATTTGTGATACGTTTTGTGTCTTTTGGTTTTTATCATTGGAATACGTCATTTTTTATTGTTTTAGTTTGAGGATTCCCAGTCAATTGAAGAGGGTTCAGCCTCACCTCTAGCGGAATCCTGTAAAGTGACTGAAAGAAATGGCCCAGGGTTGATGCATTATCTGTCAAGTCATAAAACTGTAGAATTTAGCTTCTTGCCACCTCTAATTATAACTGTATATGTTTATAGTTCAGTGATTATTAGTGAAGAGGAGATTTGAATGAGTGTGAGAATAAAATCTTGACCCTTTTTCCATAAAACTGTACCAAAACCCTTTCAGATCCCGAAAAAAAAGGGTAATTTGGGGCTTTAGCACTTTCAAGCCGAAGTCAAAATACACTGTAATATTCGTGGATTTTGTCGTGTGCGGTTATATAAAAACTTGTCATATTAATGGGGATTATCATTCGCTTGCACAGTTTGAACACAACTGAAACGAGTCGGTTCCTATTATGACAATCTCCTGCAGAGTGGAAGTGATAATTGTTTCACAATAAAAAATCCAACTTTGCTCGAAAGTTCTTTGAAAATACGTGAAGTGAAGCATAGACGGGGCTTTCCATCTCCTTTGCCCTTGCTCGAGAACCCCGCACCCCCCGTCAACCTTCCCTGTACAACAATCTCATAACGTCTGAATTAAAGGCGGCGGGGAAGGAGAGGGAATTGGCACAAGACTCTTTTCCTCGTATTGGTATAATGAGTTATTTCGTCTAAATACTTACTCTTCTTGCAATAGTATTGGATAACAAATACATTTCATAAGAGGTTCGTGAGTATTTTGTCACTTTACAACCCAATTTTTTGAAGTAAGATGAATACAAACGGATAAAATTTTAGGGAAATAGCTTTTGGAGAATTCGAAGCCTAAAGCGAAAGTTTACCTCAGAGTAATTACTAACGTCACTGCAATGCTTTTCATGAACGTTTTTGACTTTTCGATCCCACAAGACGGATATGATGACCAGTGGCAGACCTTTGTATTTAAAAAAGAAGTTGAGAGACTTATTTTAACTTGACTGAAATAGCTCGGCTGGATCGACATAAAATCGATACCGCTTTTTTTATCATGAGCCAAATGAAGATTTAAAGAAAAAAGCACGCGCAGTTCTTTAAACCTTTCGCTGAAACATGTTATGGGTAATTAAGCCTGACTCTTTGTCACAATTTGGCTCTAAAGTAGATCTTAATAATGGTTGTTCAAATTTCATAAGATCTAAATCAGAAAATTGGTGCACTGCCGGTTTTAATCTCTAAAAAGTATTCACAATAGTTAATATGCTTTCAAACTGATGCACCCTAAAAAGGCATGAATGTTAAAAGCTTTTTACACCCTGATGCTTCCTACGCGCGCTGAATATCGATAAGGTGTATAGATATATATCTTGGTTTGGATAATTACGAATTTTGTAAAACTCGTAGCGATCATATTTTTTTTCGTAAAGATCCGTCTAATAAGGCATAGCTTAGGCTTTTTTTTCAGAGTGAAAACAAAGTTAAAATCAACAAACAAAGAAAACAGAAGAGAAGAAAAAAGAAACTAGTCCAAATATATTTTGCCCCTTGTTTCAGGAGGAATAATAAACTAAACTGCATGAAGCGATATCGTCCTAGCAAGTAAAATTAAGAAAGTATTCACATTTTTAGCCAACATCTGTCGACGAGTCTTATGTGTTCAGTAGATTTAATTTGGCATCACTGAATAGATCACCCTTCATGCAAGTTATTTAAAAACTGCTATGAATAATTTGTCGCATAGGTGGTTTGTTTCTCGGCTACTAAGTAAGGGTTCTTAACCAAATTGATCAACAACTGGGTCATGACAGTAGGAATGAAATCACTTTATTTAAAGCACCTGGTAAGGGTAATTATCTACGTTATTTGGTTCTAAAGTGTTTTAAGGTTGGGTAGATTAGCTTTTGAATAAAGACACTGAGTCGCAAGGAGCTTTGTTCGCTCCACAATAAAGTTGTCATAACGTAAGGGTGGTCCTGTGGTCAGTTATTGTTATTAAAAATGCCTGATTGTGGGACAAATATAAATTTTAAGGGAAGCGCGATCAATTTTTTCCTAGGAAAGGAAATGAAATTTGATCTAAGACGCTAAAGACCGAAAACTATTCATCCGTGTTATTGGTCCTCAAAAGTTTGGAATGGGAAAGTACTGCGTTGAAAAAACGCAAGAAAAGCCTTGAAAGAATCAAGGAAATGTCGAGAGCATAATAAATAAGAACGTTGACTTTTAATTGAGATTTAAAAGGGAAAAGAATATGAAAAAAAGTAGTTTAATTCTTTGACCTGTAAACATATTGAAATTAAGTAACAGAGGGCTTTTTTAGTGTTTGCATGACTTCGTCTACTCATGAAGGAAGTTGGAAGTATCCATGAAGCCGGTTATGCAAACATTCGGATGTGTCTCGGGGTTCCTTAACTTTCAAAAATTATTCCCTGGTTCTTAGATGAAGGAAAATACTTGAAGAATATTTCTCAGTAATACGGGTGGACATAGAACGTCACTTCCTATCATCTTACCGCACCTTTCTATCAACGACAGCGTGCGTAATATCTTAAACCAAAGTTTAATAAGGAATCGAAAGGAATCAGAGACGATGATATATTGACCACCGTATAAGCTGCTACATGCGACAGATTTTTGCCGGGCAGGCTATTACAGTTCCATGCTCTCATCATGCATGAAACACGCGTCATTTTGCGGAGAACACCAAATGAGAGTGCCTCACCAAAAGGTTCTCCCATTTTGTAATTCATGCTGACATCCTTACCGACGACGTCACCTCTGACTAAAATCATCTGCGAGAAGAATTCAATTTAATACTTAGAGATCTAACTCAATAATTAATTCTCTTGAAGAAATGCCGTGGATTTCATGTCGTTATGGAACTCTTGAAAACAGGAAGACTAAAAGCAGAATCTTCATAGCTTCAGCTACCTCTAATTTGTTCAAAAACATTTCTTCAATAAAATGCATATAGCAGCACTTTTCCTACTGTATAGACTGAAGAAATTCTGTTTTGAAGGCTGATTGTTGCTTGTTTTTAAACTCCATAGCTGATTGGTTATTTTCTCATTCTTCAGATTTTGCTATTGAGGGTTTTAAGGTGTAGGTTAACCAGTGCAACCTTTAGGTATGAAAGTCGTTCCTTTTTAGTTCAAAGTTTAAATTTACAAACAGCATTTGCTAAAATATGTTTATTTGTGCCTACTGCCTAATTTTTTTCTCAATTGTTCTTCAGAAAACCTGTCGTGTTTCACTTTCTTAATAGTTCCAATAAGACTTAATGTCCCTAATTGATTTAATGTGTCTGAATTATTTATAAATGCATGATTTCTTTAAAAAAAATAAACTGCTGGCTCTCTCTCACACACACATAGTCGAAGAATTCGGGCATTATTTTTAATCATAGCTAGAAAACAATCTACAGTACTGTAAAAACTTTCCTGTTAACTTGTTTTGAGAGAAGCTGACATCTTTCTTCACATTTAACAAAACGTTTTGTTATGTGACTTAAGGGTCTTTGTTAAATCTTTCCGTTCGGGTTTTTTTCCAGTACCCAGTTTATCTTGTCTGTGATTTGATTTGCATATGCCGTGACATGTCGTCGCGCCTCAAAAGTTTCAAGGAGCCTAGAATTTGACTTTTTTCCATTCACTTATCAATATATACTTTTGTACATAAAGAAGGCTATTCATTGTTCTTTGTGGAGATTATTTGGTCATCAGTGGTGAATTTAGAAAACGTTCAAAGTAATTTAAGGAAAGAAAGGAAGGTAAGCCCAGTTACTCCTGTAGAGGTATCGCAAAGAGACCTGGGAATTGTCTTATGGTGATTTTTCTGTTTCTGATCGAACATTCGTGGAAAGACGTTTATTAACAATTAAGTGTTCCTGTTTTCCAGAACTTAAAATCGTCTCAAGTCGTAATATCATAGTGTTGAGCTTCCTGCTACTTTTGATTATGTATGTTTATAGTCCAGTAATCATTATTGAAGTAAATACATAGTTAAATAATAGAATATAATTTTCAACCTGTTTCTGTAAAATTGTAACAAAGCCTCCTGTAGGTCCCTTGAAAAAAACTGAATGTTTGGGGCTTGAGTAATTATAACCTGAAGTCAAAACACATTGTAATATCCGCTGGGATGGTTGTGTGGTTATATGAAACCTCATCTTTATAGATATGGTTAATTATTCGCTTGCACAGAGTCGGTTGCTATGGTGACAATCTCCCGCCGAAAGTAATGAGTGTAGAGTATTTGAACGCATATTTAACTACAGCTGTCTCAATTTGTCTGATGTTCCCCGGCATAAAGTTGAAAAACTCGATTAAGCTGTTCGTTGGAATTATATCGGGCGTTTCGTGGGAACATGCTCTTTGTTTTCTACTGCTTTCTTCTCACCGTTTTGGCTTCTCTAATACCAGAAGGACAAGGTGAGATTTTCCTACGGTTATGTCCTAGCTCATGTTTGAGTTCTATTTAAAAGTTTACCGAATCTTTATATTACATTTTTATCATCCTTATAAACATAACTAAGCCTTGAGATATCCACACAAACTTCTTCCAGAAATATTTAAGATAATAAACTAATTTTAACCAAGTTTCGCTCCAAACAGGCATAAGACAACACTCATATTTCATAAGAAGTTCAGAATAAAATTCTAGGGAACATGGGTTTTGGGAAAGTTTACTTCAAAGTAATTAATCAGGTCTCTGCAATGTTTTCGATAAACGTTCTCGAATGTTTGACACGGCACAATGGATAAGTTGACCACAAGCAGATCTACGAATTTTAAAACAAGTGGAAAGTCTTGTTGAACTCAACTGAAATGGCTAGGCCGGATCAAAGGAAAGCTTGACGCGCAACTTTTCAAGTTATTTAATAACTATAGTCTCTTAGAATAGAATAGTGTTTCGTGGACAAGAATTCAAAAGAGAAGAAAAAGCAACAGAGCTTCAAGTTTTACTTTGGGCTGTAACATATTGCATAAAAATTGGCCTTTTGGATAAAATCTGGCTCTAAAGTTAATCCTTAAGTCGATTCAAATATTACAATCCTATAAATCGATGACTTTGTGCATTGCGGGGAGCCTCTGCAGAAAGGAAGCTCTACACGCATATATGCATAAATACACACATACATTCATTGTACTTCCTAAAAAGGGCTTTTTAACCTAAACAGGTGGTTCTCAAGGAAAATTTTACGCAGTCCTGTTTGATCAAAGTTTAGATTATTGACCGTCCATTCGAGGAGTTTCTCAGAGTATTTGATTTTCAAAAATAACGCCGTCAGGTTTTTCAGTTTCTAAAAGCGCGAGAACAAAGGTCGCAAACACCACCTTGTTTTTTTGCTTTGATGGAAATAAATGTGTTTGATTGTATTTTTCGAATACAGAAAAGTAAGTAGCTAAGTGTAGATTCCGTCTAATGGAAAAACACGGACGTGTTCCCTACAGAGGATGTATTTGTGAAAAGGAATTCATCATTAATTGATGCAGACATCCTGTTTTGACTGACATGAAAATTTTTCCTCAGGATCGATAATCAACACCTAACTTTGAGTCCTCACTCTCACAGTAAATTAAAAAGCAAACTGATTTATTCTTTCAGTTAATCGCACCATCAACACCAATCTGAATAATAAAGTTGTCCGTCGAAAACGGAAATTTTTGGAAACACGCTCTTAAAGAAGATGATGTTAAAATGCAGACTTAACCTTACGGCTTGAAAGAAAAATTCCAGAAAAACGAATTTGACAAAAAACCGTTATTTCAGCATGCAGCGTCCTATTTTCTATCGCTTTTCAAGTTTTGTAGTCAATTACTACTTGGACATTACGTTCTTAAAAGCAGTCGCATGATTCCTTTCATCGTTTTTCTACTTCACTCGACCAAAATGTTACAATTTAGGGTTTATTATTCCTGTTACATTCAATTGCGCCCTTAAAATGTGCATGCTCGAGGGTAAATTTTAGTCAGTTCGCCTCCTAGCCATTGTTAATACTCACTACGGATGTAAAACATTTGTTACATTTTTAGAGATAAAAGCCAGGGCCTAAATAGTAACAAAAGAGTTGGTAAAAAAAGGTTTTAATATACAGAGGTGTTTTTAACTCCTTGAGTTATACGTCAGCGAGTTTAATTATCTCTCGCTGATAACACTCAGTATGGTCGAAATCTGAAGTCACGCTACACAACAACACACTTACACTTTTCATGAATTGAGTTTTTTAGCCGAGAGCAAACAAAAGCTTCCCGAAAACACGAATTACTGTACATATCAACAAGGGTTGATTTTAGACTTCGGCGTCGTTTGATCGATTGATCATAGTAGGTGATCGCATCAAGAAGTTAAAAATTGCTGCTATCATTCGGAACAATATTTAAAATCACTCGACTGGTGCTCTAGGCAAGGCAAAAAACCGAAATCCAAATTAAAGCAATGATTCAGGAGTAACACTGCTGTAAAGTTCCAGTTTAAGTAAAAGTTCCTAGTGCCACAAAGCAACTTTCTAACTTAATAGATTTTTTCCCCAGGTAATTGCCGTAATTTAAAATTTACCAGTTTTCATAAACTTGGCTTCCGGTTGGAGAATCACACGGTTCGAACTATTGACGTTGTCAACGAGGATCTCTGCATGTTTCAATGCTACTTGGAACCTAACTGCGTCAGTTATAACTTCTGTGAGATAAAACATTCGTCTGGAAAACATAAGTGTGATCTGAATAACGCGACTATTGAACACGATGAAGACCTGGTGGAATACAAAAGTTGTATTTACCGCGGAGCAGAGGTGAGTATGAATTCTATGGGCTAAAAGTAATATTCCTTGTCCGAGAAAGATTTGATACCGCACTAATATAGGGGATACCCCAGCCTCTCTGTTAAGAACAAGTCTTTGTAAGAATCAAACTTGGCAAATAAAAATTTTCAAACCCCCTTCAAATTTTGCATGCAGTTAGGCACAGGGGGGATGCACAAAAATGCCCTTTTTAAAGGTCGCAGCACTCTTGTTGCCATGGTAACAACGGCTGCTTGTTTGAGGCCTAGGGCCCTCATTTTCATACAAAAACGTCGCAAAGAAGAGTGAAATGTTTATTTCTCTATCTCAAGCTAAATACAACATTACAAATTGCCACTTCTACCATACATAGTGACATTATTCGCCTTCACTTTGATTTATTCAATTTTCCCTGAGAGTGAATGTGAACACACCAATAGATTATTCATCTCGGTACAGTTTCGGTCATTTTTGTTGTCGGGTAAAACAGGGAAAACATTTCTATGAATTTCTCCAAAAGCGCACCGATTCTGGAACTGAAACTACCCACCAAGCTGGTTATAATATTCTTGTTTTTAAATATGTAAAAATCTCTGCGGGCCTGCCTCTACTTTTTATAGGGGTAATTCGCGAAAAAAAGCTCAAAATCAGATATTGCATAATTTGGCGTTTGGTGTTTACATCTAATGTTCTCAACAACAAATGTTTCAGACAAATTAAAAGTGCGAGGCTTTGAAAGAATGTTATCTTATGAGCAATATCCCGAAGAGAAATCTCGCCTCTAGCTGTCATCTTTTAAAAAAATTGATCAACCTTCATGGAGGACTACTCGACGTAACTACAAACATATACCTCAAATCGTGTGCATATCATCCAGATTCCGAGTGCTGCACCTTCTTTCATGGGAATTTGAGCAACCCGAAGTCCTCTGAAGATACACTGATATACTTGTATGTCATTTGAAACATGCTGAAGTCGGCTGATCTACACGAAAGTATCCTCACACCGGTCATTTGTCATGGAAACGTACGTTATCACGATGGCGTGACGCTGTATTTCTCCATAAAGTTTCCATCGGTTGCTCCAAAGAAGACAGGAAATGGTTATTTTTCATATATATCAGCAGATTTCCGCTTTCTGAATTAAAAACAACTAAAAAAAAAAGAGGAAAGCCTTGATTGAACGCTCGTAAACACTGAGAATCTAAGAGTACAAATCGTAATTTGTCAGCGGCAGTACTACATGTAAAACCTAGTTGCAACAATAACAATTTGAATTCGGGCAGTTATCATTTCCTTGTGACAGTAACTAAGATATTTTAAATCATCTGGAAACTGTCAGAAAACTGTTAGAAAATTTGCATAAGATATGACAAGGAGAGACTTATCACCGCCGCAGTGCTATCGAGTCAATCAATGTTTCCTTCCATGTCTTGATAAAGAAAGTATCATAACAAAGTTCGAAATAAAAGATTAATTCCACCTCTCAAACAACTTATTATCTTCACGCAAATCGCAACTTGTCACTTGAACGAAACTCCCTATGGTTAATATGAAATCTGGATTGCTTCATGTCCTTCAGGAAAAAGAACAGCGATTCCATCACCATTATTTTCCATACCTTTCTCCCGGATATCTTTTACAAGCTTAAAGAAAGATGAATATAACGCAATCTCCCAGAGATTTACACTAGAGGAAGTCAAAGGTCTCTTTAATTTTCCCCTGAGGTGGTCGGCTCACCAGGAAGAAAAAGGAGATCGTTCAGTCCAATAACGTTAGTCTGTGGAGATTATCAAGCTAATAACAGAGAAGATCGTGCCATTTGGTTCATCAGTGACAGCATTAAATATTGAAAATTTTCATTTCCCAAGATGTTTGATTCTTACAGAGACTTGTTCTTAAATACCCCGCTTGCAACGGGAACAAATGAACACATGCGAGGGAACTGTCATGCCTGCAAAATCATTTTAAGTTTCTTTCTTCCTTTCCTTCCTAAGAATGCTTGTAAGCAGAATCCCTGCAAGAATAATGCAACATGCCAAGCTGGCTTTACAGACAGAGACTATCAGTGTTTGTGTGTTGATGGATCTGGATTTAAAGGCCATAACTGTGATGAGGGTAGGGAGTCTTATATTTTTATTGAAGCAGAAACATAATGTACCAGTGATAAGCTCCGCAGGCTCCTCCCTCAAATTGAAGTTCTTTTAGGTGATTGGGCAGACTTATTTGAAAGGGGTGAGTACCAAACAATCGCGAACACCTCAATAGTTTGATAGTCACAGAACATCGCAAGTGAAAGCCTTTGCCTTTCATGGCTTGCTAGAAGAATAATCCAGAATGGCAAGAGTTATTCATAATTCAAAAGAGGACCTAGATATGAACGATTATGTTGCTTCTCATGGTTCATCTTGGAAAGGGATTCATCACTCATCTGTGTTTTTATCTCATTCAGTCTCAATTTTTTTAACGCGGTTTCTTACCCACCATCTACGCGAAGTAATTGTAATCTCTCAGTTTCCTTTCTTACGAAGCCGAAATGTCAAAAAAACTGAGGAAAAAGTTTACGCAAATATCAGGCGTGACCCCATATCTAAATAAAAACATAAAATAATGAAAATCTTTAAGGAAACCAACTTAGATAAAGTCCTTCGTCTTCTCTTTCCTTTTATAGACATAGACGAGTGCTTGTCTGGTAAACATGGCTGTGAGGGTAATACGACATGCAATAACACCATTGGATCGTACTGCTGCAGGTGCAAGAAAGGATATCAGGGAAATAACACAAATTGTACTGGTAAATATTCTTATCTGACAACAGGAAACGCTCGCGTGAAGACGAAAATTCGTGCAGCCACAGCAAGTCGAAATAACCTTCATGCCCTAATGGTATTCATTTTGTTGTCTCAGACATAGATGAGTGTTTGAACGGAACACACGGTTGTGATGTGAATGCTGAGTGTAACAATACCCTGGGATCTTACAAGTGCACGTGTAAAGATGGATTTCAAGGAAATGGAACCAAATGCACAGGTAACTGGTCCTGACATATTCACACTCCGTCTGTTATCTTCAGTTTTTCAGATTAGTGAGAGAAACGGTCTCATCTATATTAGTTTCCTTTTTGTGTTCTAGATCTAGATGAGTGTATGATCGGAACACATGACTGTGACGTAAATACTAAGTGTAACGTTTCCCTAAGATCTCACAATTGCACGTTTAAAGATGGAATTCAAGGAAATGGAACTAACTGTACACGTAACTAGTTGTAACATACCATACTCTCAATTTTCTCGATGATACCTGCATATGACAAAAAAGAATGACCAGAAAACTGTTTTTTGTTGATTTAGATATTAACGAATGCACTGAAGGTAAACACGACTGTGATGTAAATGCTGAGTGTAACAATACCTTGGGATCTTACAAATGCACTTGTAAAGATGGATATGAGAGAAATGGAGCCAACTGCACAGGTTAGTCAGAAGCCAAGGTACCAAACAATGTTTTCACAATACAAAAAAAAGTTAACTGTCAACCCAATTGATGTATACTTGGCTGCTTCAGACAAGAAACGCAGTATTGTCAGCGTGTAAGTTATTGGTTGAACAGACGCCGGCACGAGACTAGCAAAATTGCAGGGTGCTCTGCAAGTGAACATTATTCCAAAACTTTTGGCTTATTGATAGCGCTCCTTTAGAGAAATTCCGGTCTGTAATCATTTGCGAGAAAAGAAAAAGGACCATAAGTTGTGATAATGACCAAAGAACTATCGACGTTGTAGATGCAAATTATGGTAGACTGGACTCAAACACTTGTAAGCATTCCGCAGTTAGCAATACAAACTGCAAAGCTGCGAACTCTCTTTTCATTGTGCGGTTGAAGTGCAACGAAAAAGCAAGTTGTGAGCTGCATGCAGATTCTTCAGTTTTTGGTCATGATCCATGCCGAGGCACATATAAATACTTGGAAGTCAAGTACAAGTGTGTGAAGTTAGGTTAGTAGCTATAGCTATTGTTGTATGCTCTTAACTGGGGGGAGAAATGGCCTTTTGCTACCATTTAGGACGCATTTATTTTAGAATTGCGTCACGTGCTAGATCACCCGTCCATTTTCAGTCGGGGGCGTATTAAAAAAAATACGCAAAGAAGCAATCGCTAATATAGTCAGTACTCAAATATCAAATCTTTTTTCGAATTAATGCCTTTACACTTTTATCAAAGACATGGTGGATAAGCATTCATTTGTTACCGGGGTTTCAGTTTCATTTTCCCTTGAGTGGCGCCCGCAAAAGCAAAGGAAAACTCGACAAGGTGGTCTGGGATAAATTTTATGCACTAGGGAAAAAGTTCTGAACTGCCGTCTGGTCGGTGAATCCTGGGTGGATCATGGGAACACCAAAGGAGTGCAAACTGACAATTTTCAAGCCATATGCAGAAAAATTCAATATTAGCATGCCAGACCATTTTCCTGCATAAATGGTGAGATAAAAAAGGTTCAGTTCAATAATTCTGGATCGCACCTTCGTGTACGTTGCTGATGAGCACTGCTGCTGAACTAAAGCAAATGAAAATTTAGAGGTACCCTCTGTCTTGACTCCTGGTTAATCATTCAGTAGCACAACAAGATAGACTTATTGTATACATTGAAGAGAGAATGTCCACTACGACTGAGCGAAAATGGAAATTCGTGGTACATCTCGAAAAATCAAAATTCTTCATATTTTCTCTGACGATAGCCTTTAGTGGCTTGAGAAACGTGATAGGATTTTTCTTCCAGAAATATCTTTTTAAACTTTCATGAAATGAAAAAGCCGTCACGAGCCAAAGTGTCCTGAAAGGCATCCGAAAAATACGTGATTGTTACCTTCCCATAGAATTCACCCTTTTGAATTCGCATCATAGAAAGAACCGTTTCCTGCTTTCAACATTGCTGTTGAAGTCTTTGCAAGTAACTTGACTTCAATCTTACGCCAGTGAATAAAATTTAGAGGTCACGGTAAGCCGATGAAATTCACTAAAATTCACCTTCGAATAATTTGCAATTTAGCGTGTTTTTTTTTTTAAAGGACATTTTTTGTATTCGGTAAAACATTGAAGAACTTGAAATTGATATTCTTAAGAGAATAAATGCTGGTCTAAAATGGGGTGTAAAAATTAGTTTCGAGCTTTCTACCAGCGCCGAGCAGGAAGCCTCTTTAATTATAAATAGCGGTTATCACAACAAAAGCGTGTCAACCGGAAGTCAACAAATAGCACATCCTCCAAACCCGGAAGCAAAGGATTGTAAAATTGTTACATTATAATTGATCTGATTAGTCGTCACCAATCCACAGCGTTGAAGAACTGCATTTTTAGATCCTCTGAATAAGATATTGACTAAATATCTATTTCCGTGAGTATTTTATCGTTGGACATTTTAAAATTAGTATCGCCCTGAGCCGGATCAACTTACATGGGTTTATTCAATTTTCCCAGCTTATTTTTTTCATGATCTTTTAGAAGCAAAACAAAATACCAAGAAGCCACACGAATAGACGAAATCTAAATTCCCATCATGTAGGGCTTCAAGGAAACGAACAAATTGACGGCATCTAGGAAAAACAATAGCGACCACTTCATTACATCGACAACCTAGTTCTTAGATTGGGGTGGGAAGAAGAGAAACCTTGGGAACGAGGTTGCGACATCAATAAATGGATTCCAAATTAGTGACACGGATATCCCACCTTAAAAGGCTTCAGAGACAGCTATTAATAGGGTGAGAATAGGGTTACCACCATTTTTTTTCCATCTTAGGGGCACATTTAATTGACACACTCCATTATAATCAGTCGTCGTTGTTAACAATCTTAAGGGGTATTCAGGGCGGCGACAAAGATTTTTTCCCCATGCTCCTGACGAACTTTACGGCATGACTAAATGAAAGTTCTGTTGGAGCAATTCAATAACATTGGCTTGGCCACTCACTCCTCAACGCTGATATGCGCATTCCTCGCAAGGCGACTGCAGTTTTTTCGATGTAAGGCTTCTTGCGACTAACTGTTACATCTGAAAGGTCAGTGTTAACCCAGGTGGTACTCCCATATAAAAATGACAGGAGTGCTCTTCGGAGAATTTCGAAAACACCCCTAAAAGGTATCAAAATAGTGTTAAACGGGCGTGGCCCAGATTCATTTTGATGTACTAATAATTCCAAAAATATAAGTTATTTGCGCAAATACACTCACGGTCTTGTCATTTTTCAGAATGATAACCTTAAATTCCCCTAAACTGCAGCAACTCTAGCGGCGGTTGTTAGTGAGAAAAAGCAGGAACCAATGGGCTCCTGCAAAAAGCTAAGAGCCGCAGAATATCAACTCTCGCTTCAACAAGTAGAAACTTGGTTTAAAATTTATATGGCCGTATCAAGGAAGAGCGACTGAATATTATTTTTTGTGCCCTCGATTTTGTCTTGTTTAAATTAAACGGGAAAAAATGTTTTTTACCTATGTGGATTAGTTTTATCGGTGTGAAGATCTGTGGCGCCTTAATTTCTGCAATGTTAACGTCCTCTTTGTTACGAAAGATATGTTATTTATTCACATCACCTCCTACATTTTGCAGTTTATCTCCGTGCAATCAGCATTCGTGTTTCAATTTGGTTCTTTTGTTTCTGCAACAACGTACCTAAATTTTGTAACGTAATTAGTCTAACTATTGAATTGCACCTCGGCCGCTTGTAGGAATATTGTTGCGTGATAGGTAAATTTATTCATAATTACACACTAAGGATCTGAATGGAGGAAAATAGCAATTCGCGGGGTATTTTGTCTGAGCTATTGTAGGTTCACCGTTATAAAATTGTATTAATCAATGTTCATTTCATGGGAGGTAAACGTGTAGCGAAAGTATGTAAGACAATTTAAAAGAGGTTCTAAAAATCTTGTAGGACGAGTTAAGATTGCCATCGATCGCCTTTATTGACCTTTACTCAGGCGGTTAGTTATAAGCCGACATGGCTAGAACTAACCTGAAATATAAAGAAATTTTTTCTTCAAGATGAGCTAAACGTGACCTTTCTTTTGTACGTTTTCTTTCTCAAGGAAAAAAAGGATTAATTTACAAGTATACAAGTATTTTGTTGAAGGCATACGTTTGTTGTTACCAGTTGTTGACAGTTAATTGACGTGATTATCCCAATTTTTAAAGCCACGGTGCTCGGTCCTCATTGAAAGCCCGGAAATGAATTATATACCTGCTTTTATAACAACATTTCCTTTTCCAAGGATTTTAAATTTCAAGCGATTCAGAGCTTTACCGGGAACAGAAAATGTCGCTGAAAAAAAGTGAACGAAATAGAGAATTTTCAGTACGAGTACAACTGATGTGGACAGAAGCCAAAATGTACTCAGATTATGTAAAATGGAGAATATCTACCAATGGCGTGTGAGCAATTTAAGGTATATTGAGATGTTGTGACTCTCTTTTTTTATTTGGTAATTTTAGATTTTCTTTTGTTTTAAAATAGATTTACATTGTCAAGGAACACTTGGTATGGAAAGTGGTGCAATAACCGATGAGCAGATAAGTTTGTCATCCCAACAAGAGAATGAGGCGAAAATTGTAAGATTACATCAGACAGGGACGACTTGGATAGCTGATAGGAATGATTATAATCCGTGGCTTCAGCTCGATCTCAGAGCTCAAAACACTGAAGTAACACGAGTGGCAACACAGGGATCCCATCAACATAACAAATGGGTGAAGAAGTACAAGCTACAATACAGCAACTATGGAGTGAGATTTCAAAACTACAAGGAACAAGAACAAACCATATCAAAGGTAAAACTCATCAGAGGCCTGGAAGGATTCTAAAACATGAGCTGCTCATTGTACACAAAGCCAAGTTCATTCCTCAACTTAAACTTCCCAATGTATCCTTTGAGTAGTTTGCTAGGACAAACAATCCTCTTTGCAATCAGATCAGCTTCGTTTCTCAATTTGTTATGATGCATGAGTCGGCAGTTTTTCAAGAAATTGTTACGATGTATGAAAATTTCATACATTTACCATTTTCTTTGCCTAGGTACAAATCTCACCTTGATCTAGTTTTTGATTACCCTTAGATAGATATTTGCAGAAAAATTTCAACTTAATTTTACCGTAGGGTGGCATGGGATGAATTTCATGAATCAAATCGCTCGTGAAATATTTCACTATTTACCCGGTGAAAACATTGCATAATATAATTACAAAGATTTTTTTTAAAAAATTACCATGTATACGAAGCGGGCACGTACCGCGCATTTTGAATAAAAACACTCAACTTTTATTTCACATATATTATGATGCAGGAATTTGACGGAAACAAAGACATGAACAGTGTTGTTTATCACGACCTCAATCCACCAATCATAGCAAGGTACATACGTTTTCTACCAGTGGAGTGGAAAGGTGAGATATCAGTGAGAGTGGAATTGTATGGATGCGTGAAAGGTAAGGAAAATGGCTTTCCTCTAAAGTTGATAATCATTGTATACATCACAGTTGATCTGATCATAGGAGCTCTTTAAGGTTTTTCATTTCGTTGAAAGTTTCTTTGAATGTGTTAACGACATTTCTTAGCTCAGTGTAAACTACGCTTGATCAATTGCCTCATGATCTCATAGCTTGCCTTTATTTCGCTGCCGTAGATAACTTATATTTGTAAAACGTCTGCCGACTTTCCGTAAACAGAATGTGGAAGATTTCTCGGCATGCAAAGCGGTGAAATCTCTGACGGACAAATAAGCGCTTCTTCAGAGAGAGACTCTAACCACTCCGCCAGTCAGAGCAGACTTCATGTTATAAATCCTGACAGAGAGGGATCTTGGGCAGCTAAAAATGATGATACGGATCAGTGGCTACAAGTGGATCTGGTTATTCTGCACACTATAGTGACACGTGTGGCAACACAAGGAAGTAATGGACCCAAGAGGGAGTGGGTTACAAAGTACATCCTGCAGTACGGCAACGATACAGAAATGTTCTACAATTACACAGTCCCAGAACAAAACACAATGAAGGTAAAATTGATTTGTTGTGAATTGATTCCCATTTAAACAGGAAAAGAAGTATTTTTGGATGATCATTGGCAGGGGTTTTGCTAACGCACCGCCAGTAATAATTGTATAATATCGAGGCCCCCAAGAGGAAAGATTGGAGGAATGGTGTATGATTGAGTTGGGGGACTGTTGTCACATCGTAATAACTGTTATTCATAAAATTAATTCTTATCAAAGATTTAATGGAAACCTCTTATGTTGTTACTTCAAAGGTTTTTGCTGGAAACATTGATCAGAATACCGTGGTTTATCACGACCTTAACCCACCAATCACAGCGCGTTACATTCGTTTTAAACTAGTAGAGTGGCAGGACTGGATATCAATGAGGGTAGAGCTGTATGGCTGTGTACCAGGTAAGGCCTGAATGACAATTATGATTGAGCGTTACCTCTTGTAACGAGTAATTTATACCAGATAATACTTCATTTCCTGTTCAAAAGCGAGCGCTTGGATATTGTTTGCTGTGTGTCATCTCAATCACAATCGAGCTGCTACAAGTTGACACGAGTTTTCTGGACCAATAACAGGGCGAAGAAAGGCAAAAAACCAATAAAATCCTGGACAACTTGTTGTAATCATTTGAAAATTGCTCTGCATAGTATTATTCAATTGACTTATCAGCTTTGGTCACATGGAGTTCCTTCCTTCTTCACTCTCCTCTTTTCACTGTCACGTGTGATCGCCGAACCACAAACTGGAATAATTTGACGAGAAAAACTACTCTTATTGTGGGAATGGGAAGGAAACCTTGTCTTTTCTTGAGATTTTTAGATTCTCCAACAACAAAACCTCGTGATGGCTCAACCGTACAGTTTATAAAAGTATCATGTCGGTATTCAAAAACACCACTTTGATTCTGGTCGGCAATCAATATGTTATTGTCGAATGTAATCCGTAGATGTAATGAAGTAAGTCAATGCCCGACTATCGAGGATTTCTACTTTCTAAAAATACAAACGTGAGCAAGCGTCGGAAAATGCAGTGTCCGACTTGTTCGAACACTGCAAGTGACTGACGTTTCTATTCCATTTTTTCGGTGATTTAATAATTTACGTAACTACAAGAACATTTCCTCGTAATAGTACCATGAGTAATGGCAAAAAAAACTCTGACAATTTCTTACCAACAACATTACTTTTATTTTATGGTTTTATGCAGGATTTACAGCTGTGTTTACAAATCTTGGTAAGGCTAGATCAGGGGGTCCAAAGTCGATTGGTAGTTATTACAAAGATCAATACCATGACGGACAAGTAACGGTGTCCAGCGGTATTCAACTGTGGACTGTGCCACGCACTGGTAAATACAGAATAGAAGCAATAGGAGCCTCAGGGGGGTACAGTGAGGACAGTTTTATCAAAAGCGGAGGAAGAGGGGCACGAATGATTGGAAACTTTAATTTGACCAAAGATGAGATCATTCATGTACTTGTTGGTCAAAAAGGGGAAAAAGGGAATTCAAACCCAAAAACAGCCGGAGGTGGAGGAGGTACATTTGTAGTGAGAGAAAACAACAAGCCTTTGATTATAGCTGGAGGTGGAGGAGGAATTAAAAATATATCGGAACAACATCCAGGATGTGATGCGTCCATAAACACAACAGGGAATGGAGGGTATAACTTGCCACTGGGTTCAGGAGGAAGCAACGGAAATGGAGGAAACGCCAGTACAAAATATTCAGGTACGCGGAGAAAGAAGAAAAAAACAAAACAATCAGTAGGTTCAATCCATAAGGAAAAGAGGACGACAGTAAGATTTATCAGAACTTAATTATTGAAATTAATAATTCTAACTTTGAAGCTTTTCTTTTCTCGAAGGCACCCTTAAAATATCAGTTTTTTAAAAAATCCAACGCATCACTTCATGTACATTTCTTTTGTCCTGATAAACTGTTCTATTTCTAGCAATTGACCACCCAATAATATTTTTAAATAAACTTCTAAAAATTTAGAAGTGCACTAAGTTGACAACATTGCGAATCGTCGTTTAAACGCTCTTAAGTAAGTAATCAAATAGAAGCCATTTATGAGACAACTGCTTCTCAGTTTTCGTTTATTGTAGGTGGTGGCGGCGGCGGCTTCTACAGTAATGGACAAAGTGCTTGGGGCGGTTCTGGTCGAGGAGGTAAAGGATATCTTCAAGGAGGAGAGGGTGGAGAATCTAAGGGTGGGTTTGGAGGTGGCGGTGGTTTACTTGGAGGTAATCGTGGAGCTGGAGGCGGTGGAGGTTACTCTGGAGGAGACGGTGGAGCTAATGAAGAGTTTTCCTGTGGGGGAGGGGGAGGATCTTTTAACAGTGGGACAAATCAGCAGAATGAATGTTGTTTCAATAGGTATGGACATGGTAGAGTGATCATCACGTTTCTTCAGTGACATGCCCTTGGCAGCACTTTCTCTCACAAAAGAGGCTAATTCTGTTTTGAAAGCTGATTAGTCTTTAAACTCCGGAATTGAATAATATTTTGTTTTATATTCAAGGTCAGTTACTGAGCGCTTTAAGGTGTTGGCCAAACGGTGCAACCTGAGGAATTAAATTCATTTGTTTTTTAGTTCAGATTTTAGATTTACAAACACAGTTTTCTAGAATATATATTTTTTCTGAACATCTCCTGACATAAGGATCACGCTCTCATAAAAACTGCTGTTTTTGTTCTTTTTCCGGCTCTTTTTTGAGCAATTTGTCTGATGGACATTTGCATCAATTGAGAACTAATTCACAAATAACATGCAGGTAATGAGGACTAGTGAGTATTTTGTAGAGAAAATGTTGTGAACATAGTATTTCGTATTTTTTCTGTACTTCAATCATTACATATATTTAAGAATGATTTTCAACTGACTACGAGGGTTTATCAACTCATTTTTGTTGATTAAGTCAAAACCAAACTCGATTTTCAATTTTAATACGATCAGCTTGACCCAGTATCTTTGTTTTTCCGGCCGCTCTTTGGGCCGACTGATTGCATTTTTTCGCGCGACACAGCTTGCAGTTTTACGGCCATTGACGCTGGTTATAAATTATCTAAAAAACTTTTATTTGATTTGGGATTTGTATGGCCTCATTTGTTGATTATCAACAGAATCCTCTATCTATAAATATTTTATCTTTGTTTTGGTTTTACAGTGATACTCTTGATTTAATGTTTCAAAGCTTTCAATAACACCTTAGGTTGGAAGGATCCGGGCAGTAGAAAAAGAGAGGGCCGAAATATAGTGGCGAGGGCACAACTCTTATGCTTTGTGGTTTCACTGATAAATCTCAATGATTCGGTCTCGTTTCTCGAAATACGTGAAAGCAAAAGTAAGGATGGGAATCAAATATTATGTCATTCTTCGGTGTTCTGTTTCAAAACCACGTTTATTCATTGGACTGGGAATACTGATACGCCTACAGAGCGAACTGGTGCCGTAATAATTGGTGTTATAATAGAGTGTGGGACCAAAAAGGCTCTCAGTCTGACCACTGATCAGGACTCACACTGGAACAGAATTCTTTTAATAGCTTTCGCTGGAACTGTAAGTTAGATCGACTATGTGACGATCACGAACATAGTCGTATCTTTGTTGATATCGTCAATTTATAATTGGTCATTAAATAATATGCAAGGAAATAGGACTAGCTAGTATTTTAAAAAGAAACTATTATGAGTTCAGTTCTTCAGATTTCACGTGTTACATTATGAGAATGCTTTTCAATCGACTTTAAGCGTTTATCATGTAATCAATTTGTTTTTCTTTGTCAGCTCAAAACAAAAAGCAACTTTTCAATTTTCACTCTCACAGTTAGACCCAGTATCCTTGTTTCTCCTCCCTTTGGGTCGTATTTTGCTGCGGCCACTTTAAGTAATGTGCTTCCAGATGTTGATTAATTGAGAGGGGACTAACGAATTCTAAAACGAGATTCAGCCATTAAGGTTCTGTTTCTCTTTTCAGAGAGCAGGGCATAAAAGCGGTTTTATATGTCAACGTGTTTTATATGACACGTTTAAGTTTCCACAAAACTTTATTTACTTGTTAGATTAGAATGTTTTTGTCAACATTTAGAATAACTTTTTAGGAGGCTCTCGCGCTCTTTCATATAAAAAGGAGGAGAAAGGTGTAGTTGTAATAACAACTATCATTTTGCGTGAGTCTTCAGTCAGTAGTGTCAGTTTAAATTACTTTATGTTAAAAATCAATAAATTGGTTCCTAGATGTCAGTAATGGCTCTTTACTTAGTTGCACTTAAGTTATAAAATAACACATTGAGAAATATTAATACTTTATTTGGGGAAAGAACGTGGAAATGTGTTTCACCGAAATACGAGAAGCTTCAAGTTCAGTGCAACAATTTTCCGACCTTCGTTTTTGGTTTTTGGTTTTTTTGCTTCCTTATCCGTTCAGTCTCTTTTCTTGCCTTACTTTCTCAACCCTCTTAACGTTGCCTCCCTTGGTTAGAGACGGAAGATTCACTTACGACTCACGTGGCCGTTGAATGGCCTTGAACACAGGCCTAGTGGATAGTGAATTGTAGATATAAGAGGCATTTTGCGTCCCTACTAACTCTGCAAACATTTTCAAAAGTTAAGAGCCATTTTCCGAGAAAATCGAAAATCGCATGACACTCGTGAAAAAAACGAATTTTTTTCCTCTCGCCAAAACATCCCTTTTAGTAACCTTATTGAAGAAAAAATAATTTTGGGTTCAAGCGATTCATTGTACGGGAGAAATTACAAAAAGTTTGAAAAATCGATTTTTTGCTGGTTTTTCGTACTCAAAAGAACAAAATCCGACCGCAACTTCGAGAAAACGGTGAACGCATAAGAAACAATCCCTAACATCGAAACTTCAGCCAAGTATTATTTCGTACTTACTCTTTAATTTCCTGAAAGAAATTTGAAGAAAGAAGTTTTTAACATTTACAATCGACATGTTTAAAAAGGTCAAATTTGTATCCCTGGAAATGTTAATAAATGAAGGCGAACTTTAACTGTTGTAAAAGGCCACTGGTATATGCCGCTTCCTAGTAAAACCCATATAGAATAAAACCTTGGCTATTGAACTAAATTACTGGGAAGTTTTAGCTCTGGAAATCCGATATAGTCCTCACACTAAAGTAAGCAATTTGAGTATCTGAGTAAATGAAATTCATGCAAATTAGACGGCCCGCTGAATAAATTCATATTTTTAACGCAAAGTTTTGTTGAACGAACAACTTACCATTGCTTGTTGCGATAGAAGTTAAATCCATCTCTCAATCTGTTTGTCCTGTGAAGTGGCAACTCATCCATACCTGATTTTGACCAAAATGTGTCCAGCAACTTCAGCGCTTGAGCTATCTAAACACTTCCCACGCAGCGCTTATTACGCATTATCAGACGCTTTAATAATAATGAAACCCGATTATGTTTTGGTCCGAAAATAACATACAATGATGAAAATTAACCACTGCTCAAACCACACAGTTAACAAGGTGAGTATTATTCTTATTGAGCGAACAAATCAGATACTAGACGGGATAACAAGATCATATGACGTGTAATTTAGCAAACGTGCAGAGATTGGTCACGCCAGCTTGTCGCATATGACGGTACGTGCTATACTTCGTACACAATGTAAACAGACAAAGAAGCAATTACAGCTGTCCCAATGAAAAAATGTACAACTGTACGTCTGTTTATAGATCATCAGTGTAGAAATATTCGACTCTAGGAACAATATTAATAAAACATTTCAAGGTCAAATGTTCCTGGAATAAAATTTATATATTGTCACGAACTGTTTCGCCACTTACTATTGCACGTGCCTCTACGATATTATTTTTAATTGAATTATTCCCGTCTAGTATTACGAATACCGAAACAGCGTTAGTGGAGTTTGTCTCGTTTGTTGGGAGAGCTTTGTTTTTTGTCATGGCTTCGGCAACGTTTCACTCATGTAGTTTTTCTGGTTTATTACACGACGCCACACCCTGTGGTTTAAGCAGCGATTATCCAGGCCAAGTTGAAGTTCTCGCTTTAAGAAATTGTACAAGGGACATTTCGAGGCACTGCGAGCTGTATGGATTAAAAGCAGATACAGCACTTGACACGGAATGGAAACTGCTGTTAGCAAGAGCAGGTAAATCTTATGTACTGTCTTACCGTCTTACGTAGCGGCTAATAGTGGTGTACATTTCCATCATCTCTTTATCACAGACCTCACGATGGTCATGTTATTCTAAGAAAATCTTCGGGTGCTTTCCATTCAGCCCAAAATTCCGCAAGTTTCGGTTAGAAATCAAATGGAATGGACCATTTCGGTTCGGTCCTACCAGAATATTTGGGAACGCCTTTGAAGCTGGTCCACTTTGACCGGTCAGGTTATTTCGGTCGGTCAGGTTATTTCGGTTGGTCAGGTTATTTCGGTTGGTCAGGTTATTTCGGTTGGTCAGGTTATTTCTGTCGGTCAGGTTATTTCGGTCGGTCAGGTTTTTTCGGTCGGTCGAACCGAAATGTCCCCTTCCATGTGACAAAATTATTGTCCCCAGTACTTGTGTACCGCTCTTTTGTATCCTGCTTGCAAGAACAATAAGAAAACGAGTTCATCTCTTTAAAAATCGCAGGCTTTTATCCGCGGCGTTAATATTTTGCAAACCTAATATTAACGCTTACGATAGCAAAAAAGATCTTTATTCACCACCCCCACCCCCCCCCCCGCTCCGCCACCCACGCACACACACCTATCACTGATACACAGACTTTAAAGACTTTTTTATGAAAAAGGGGACCTCGAGATCTCCTAGCACACGAGCCTCTCAACTCGCTCGTGATGTATGCAATGGATAATTTTCCCTTTACCTTTGTTTAGGGGTATTTGCAGTGGAAGAGTCCCACTTGTCATTGACAATATGCCCTCGCCACAGAGCGGAATTTGGTATGCGCTGGAGATCCTCAAAAGTGAAGTGTAGCATTCCGCTAGAAATAGCTGCTCACAAAACAGCCTCGGTCAAAGGTGATCGGCATTTGGACAGCGTTCTATCTGCATTTATTTTAAACACTGAAGGAATACTTATTCAAGTTGGATCGCGTAAGTTTATCGTAACACGTTTGTAGCTAAAGTATACGCTTTAATTTTAAACGAGCGAGGGCGTAAAGCAACATATGCGCAAGCATTACAATACCCTTTATTCTCCTGTTCCCCTCCCCCCAAAGAAGAAAATGGCTTTGAAGAATAGTAAAGAAATCGGCGATGGCCTTTTAACAAGGTTAACATTTATTTTTGCTACAGCTCTTTGCAGAATGAGCAAGCAACATTTCGCGGAGACAAACCAACAACAGAAAGTGACACCCGCACCAATGATTGAAGTAACTCCATGCGTAGAACTAGAGACTTCAGAAGCAAATGTAAGTAAGTAAACGGTAACCTTGGATACAGACAGTTATTCCAACATAACAAATGCCAAAATTCCGAAAGGGCTGGGTAACTGTGAATAACTGTAAACTTTGAAAATGACTCTGAAAATGATTTTAAGACGAATAGGTCACTGTTCGTTTCTTTAAATTCCTTTTGGTCTGGCTGGAGCGGGAGTATTGATAATGATAGCGGTATGCATGTAAATTCATATTTTCTTTTTTTAAAATGATGTATGACTTAAGTTTCGAACTATAATAAAAAAAACTAATGCCCAGTGACAAAATAAACAGAAATATTGAAGTAACATTGATGTCTAAACGTCTTTTTTGTATGTTACAGAACAGCTCAAACTCATCTCCAGGACAAAGTGATACCAGTCAATCTGTTGAAGAGTTCGCAGAAAGCCTTGGACGCCTAACAATCGCTGATGACACCTTTCTGTCACCAGACACAATATACACAGCTTCCACTCAGAGTGACGAGCCCACACCTGTGATCTTACATGAGCCGCGCGAAAAGCTGAGTGAGTTCCTGGCAGCATGCAAACTTGAACCGCTTGGAAAGCCATGGCTTTCTTGGAGTGATTCCTCTGAGCGAACAAGACAACGTCAAACAAGGAGAGCCACAGAAATAGTAGCAACTGTGCTAAAGAGCGTCACCCCTGATAATGCTGGTGAACTCTGGCGACGTTTAGCCTCTTCTACGGCTATGAACAAGGTCCTAGGTGTAAGCGAGTTGTCACATTCAGAGCATTTGTATTTAGAGGCCCTAGCAGAAGCGTACCAGAATGCAACCAGCTGGGATACCCGTAGACAAGTGCTTTCGATTATGGCAGGGGTTGGAACTTTCAACGACATTTCCCGTTATATCCCGGGGTTGACAAGATACCGATACTCCATGGCTAATCTTCATCGATCACAGTTTGGCCGAGGCGCTCAAGTTCCACAACAGCCTACCACACGAATACGAGTAGACTTGAGGCAGCTTGACCACTTTCTTGGTTTCATCACGAGCCCGCATCTTGTTCAAGACCTTCCATTTGGGCAAAAACATCTCAAGCTTTCGTCTGGTGAGGTTATTCAAGTACCTAACGTAATCCGTATGATGATACCCGAGCGAGTGATACAACAGTACACTCAGTACTGTTTGGAGATCAACTTCAAACCATTCAGCGAAACTACTATGAGACGGGTACTCTTTGAGTGCAGTGCCTCTGTAAGAAAATCACTACAGGGCTTAGATTATTTTGCAGCTGAAGGCGCTCGCGCATTTGATGATCTCGTGGCCCTCGTACGCCAAATAGGGGGATTAGGTTCCGGCAAGGAGTGGGAGACTACAGTTGTGCAAGCTCTTATGACAAGCAAGCAGTATTTGAAGGGGGACTATAAGGTAATGTGAATTCTGACTCAAGAAAGACAGCTTGAATAAAACTAAAAGTATGTACTTATTTTACCTCGTCAACAAAATCATTCCGTAAAACAAATATATATTTTGTACTCTTTTTCTTCACTAAATGGTGCACGTGTAACTAGCTTACATAAATTCTCGAGAATAACAATGCGCGCACGAGGATAGTTTTTTTCTAAGGTTAAGGTTAAAAGTTATTCGCCCCCTTACGTTAATAATATATGTTAGATTAAAAAATCATTTGATTAACTATTATATTGAAGTATAAGCACAGACAAACAGTAATCTCAGTTTTGTTTTATCAACAGGTTCATGTCACAAGCCCCTCTAACGTAGCAGACCATTGTGTGTTGTTTGCTCTTAGCGACAGTAGTGATGCAGATTACCAGCAACAATGCAGTCACCAACACACTGATCTTTGTGACCGTTGTCAAAGTCTTCAGGAAACTCTGGCAAAGATTGAACGGGTCCTTGGCGAGACGACCTTTCCGACTCAGGACGCGAAAGACAGCCCAGCTGGCCATAATGTCCTGGAAATGCCACATCCTTAGATCAGCTAACCAAGACCAAGCGAGAATAGATGCACTGGAGAAACTTGACGACAACACTGTCTTGATAATTAACGACTGGGCCATGAAGTTCCTGCCACAAAAATACAGAGAGTCCCAAGCCGACTGGTTTGGTAAGCGAGGTATCTCCTGGCACGTTTCTGTCGTCTACCGTCGTGTGAGCGGGGTACTCCAGTGGCAGGGCTTTCTGCACATAGTCCAGTCGTGCAATCAAGGCAGTGCTGCAGTGGTTAAAATCATGCAGGATGTCCTGAATACCATCAAGCTGGAGCACAGTGAGATTAACAAGGCGTTCTTTCGCCAAGATAACGCAGGATGTTATCATTCGTCGTCCACCGTACTCTCATGCCCAGTGATATCCTCCTCCACCGGCATCGAAATCAAGCGCATTGACTTTTCTGATCCACAGGGTGGAAAAGGTGCCGCAGACAGGCTCGCTGCAACCTGCAAGAATCACGTCAGGACTTTCATAAACGAAGGAAATGACGTGACCAATGCCGAACAACTGAAGACTGCTCTTCTTTCGCATGGGGGGATAGAAGGAGTTCGAGTTGCTGTCATGCAAAGTGTTGAAGAGGAAGCAGTAGTAGATGACAACAGAAAGATTATTGGTATCAACAAATTAAACAATTTCGAGTTTAAAGACGAAATTCTCGTAGCTTGGCGCGCTTATGGTATGGGAAAGGGAAAAGAGATCCCATTGGAAACAACATCAGAAGGTTAGCCTAATGAAAATTCACATTCTTCCTTATTTAGAATTATTTCATCGCGCAAATATATATTTTTTTATAGTTTGAGTAAAAAGGTGTACGTTTATCGTTTGTTATAGCCTTCAGACGCATGAAAGGCATCCATTTCCCATCCTGGTACGGAGGAGGAGCGGGTGTCTGCCACCCCGTGGGGTCTTGCTTTGTAAAAGACTTAAGCCCCTTAGACCCTTTATAAATTTATAGTCCTTGATTTGTTCTACAAAATTTTTAAAACGAATATTGCAGAATATGGCGGTTCTGAAGAACATGTCCGGTCATAAGATGTAAAAAGCAAACGTTTCATCTGTTCGCGCAGCAAAGTGGACCAAAGGGGCACTCTTCACAGGCTGTGCAGAGTGAAGTATTGAAGTAGGTGAACAGTGCTTTTTATGTAAATCTTGTTTCTTTATGTGTTATCTACTTCAGAGCATGGCATTGGTTGGCTTTCATCTGAGTTTTCTTCTGGAGACTTTAAACCCCTTAGCCCAAAACCGACTCAGTCAAGGAAGAAGCAAGAGACGGAAGTGGAGCAGGTTCATGATCCCACTGACAATACAAATGAATCGTCATCCGTGTTTACCTGCCCTCAGGATGGGTGTGTTAAGGTCTTTCAAAGGCTGTCTTCTCTCGAAAAACACCTATCTTTAGAGAAATGCACCAAGTCTTTAGAGAAACGGTCTTTGTTAGACCTTGCCAAACTAGACTACAAGTCCAGGTTGGAGGAGGGCACGACCAGTCAAGTTATTTCGTTTGCGTCTTTTAGGGATACAAGAGAGGCTACATCCGGCGAAGTAGAGGTAAAAGAAGGATGGGCGCTGAAGCCGAGCAAAAAAGCATATCGCTTTAACCAAAACCAGAGGGATTATCTAAATGCGAAGTTTACAATTGGTCAAACCAGCGGCAGAAAACTGGACGGTGATATTGTATCACGTGAAATGAGACGTGCACAAGGACCTGATGGTGTTCGTTTGTTCAAAGTATCCGAGTTTCTTACCCCGCAGCAGTGCACTTCATATTTCTCACGTCTTGCAGCGAAGGTCCGACGGCAAACATCCGACGATGCTGAAATCCAAGCTGTAGTAGAAGAGGAAAACTTTACCATGGCAAGAGAAACAATCCTATCCATCACGCTACAGCACCCCATCACTTACGATCAGTACGATATCTGTGCCATGGCCAAGGGAGGATCTCTGGAGCGACTTAAACTTGGAATGCTTCAAAACATTTGTCAGCAACTAGAATTAGAAGTACCTCCCAAGCCTGTTCGCCGCAAAGCGCTCTACGTTGACCTGCTGAAAAAAGCCGTCATTAATTGCACTTGCCAGCTCCGTGGGAAAAATATGTAGAAACAGAAAGTGCTACCCTGCTCACAGACGTTTTTCTGCTTTGGGAATTTGATGCGCGCACAAGATAAGCGATTGCTCGTGAGAGAGGGCGGAACGCGCTTTTTTTTTTATACGTGCACTCGACGATATCTAAAAATGAAGAGAGTCTGTGAACAGGCTAGTAAAGTACACAAATTGTAGAGTTTTGCCTAAACGGTGTTCTCACTTCTCCTCAGAGGCTTGCTTCCAGGAGTGAATCATTCACCATTTGTTCTCGCCTTTACTTATTTTTGAAGTTTGTTTATGTTTAAAAGAGCGTTCCTTTTCGGAAAGTGAGATCATTTCTTGTTTGTCAGGGTGAGTCCTTGTTACAAATCAGTCAGTTACCTTTCAGCTCGTGACCATTTGCACGTTATAAATGTCTCTTCCCGCTCTGACAAATCAATGACACCTTATCTTATAAATGTGAAGAGGTATTTTAGCCTGCATAACAGCCGCTTTATGAGCCAAGCGAGGCGAACGCGGCATTTCCTCGAAGCACGAAACGAGTGCGAAGCGCGAGACGAGGGATAGAGAAAAATAAAGCTTTATTTTTCTCCTCCCCTCGTCGCTTCTCGCGCTTCGTGCAAAATGCCACTTTCGCCTCGCTTGGCTCATAAAGCGCCTTTTATGCAGGCTGGAGGTATTTCTGCAAGTTCTTTGAGTTAACCAAAGATAACTTTGTTTATCTTCGCTAAACAACACTTCTAGAGGTCTCTAGAGAAAGCGTTACGCGCGAGAATGTGGAATTTTATAACACTCCACATCGCGTATTCAGCCCTGCGGAGTGGTTCTCTTTTTCTCGCGCTCGCGGCGTGAATTGGTCATAGTTAACTCAAAGATTATTATTAGCCTCAATAGGCTTTTCAACGATTTTGAAGAGGTCTGGAAGGTTTTAAGGATGCGATAAGCACACGCAAGTTTGAAGTTGTGTTGTGGACAAGCTCTAAATGAAACTGAGAATTTCTAGTTACCTGGCTAGGGTTTCCTGGTTTCGGAGGAAAAATCATAAAAAAAAAATCCAAAACAAAACTAAAGCAAGCTATAAAGTTGACTTTTATGCTTTTTCCTTTTTTTCTTTTTTTGCTGTAGGGATTATTGCAAGGTGGGAAATTCGGGAATAACGAACTTATTAAGGAAACATTTGTGTTTGAAATATTTTGGGAAATATTATACCACTCTGAATCAAAAACTGTGATGAATGTCTTTCACAGCCGCTCAGCATATGCATGTGTCCAGACCAATACAAATATATATTTTACTATACTATTTTAAAATTGTGGTAACGGAGTTTCGTCAAGCGATGACAGCTTCAGTTCGAAGTTGCGATCTCAATGATTTCGCTGGTAGCAAAGTAGCTAAACAAACGTTTTTCAGTCGTCATATAAAAAGTTATTTACGGCTCTTACCAACACACCTGAAAGCTAGAAATAACATTTTCACTGTAAAAACATATTACAAGCAACAGTAAGTAGTCCTTTTACACTAAACTTTGCATTTAGTATGAATTCATTCAGCGGGCCGTCTAATTTGCATAAAGTTTATTAACTTAAATTCTCAAATTGCTTACTCCAGTGTCAGGGCTGTATTTAATTTCCAGAGCTAAAACGTTCCTGTAATTTACTTCAATAGCCAAGGCTTTATTCTATATGGGTTTTACTAGGAAGCGGCATATACCAGAGGGCTTTTACAACGGTTAAAGTTCGCTTTCATTTTCTAACATTTCAAGAGACACAAATACGACCTTTTTAAACTTGTCGATTGTAAATGTTAAAAACTTCTTTCTTCAAATTTTCTTTTAGGATTTTAAAGATTAAGAACGAAATAATACTCGGCTAAGGTTTCGATGTTAGGGATTGTTTCTTATGCGTTCACCGTTTTCTCGAAGTTGCGGTCGGATTCTGTTGTTTTTAAGCGCGAAAAGACAGCAATAAAACGATTTTTCAAACTATTTGTTATTTCTCCCGTACAATGAATCGCTTGAACCCAAAACTATTTTTTCTTGAATTAGGTCACTAAAAGGGATGTTTTGGTAAAAGAAAAAAAAATTCAATTTTTTTACGAGTGTCTTGCGATTTTCGATTTTCTCGGAAAATGGCTCTTAAAGGAAATTTGGGATGTGTCCAGGAAATTTACCGAAATTTGCAGAAGCGGGTGCGGGGGCTGGGGGTCTTGCAATGTCTTTATGAGCTGAAGAAATTTCAGGGACATGACTGTTGCCACATTTTCTCAGATTCTCCTTGCATTAAAGGAATCGTTCAGAACCTACTGAAAGTAACCAACCAGCTCAAGTTGCGCCATGTTGGCAGGTATATAATTTTCGGGTAATTTAAATAAGAAACTAAAATCTTACAAGTTGGCGTCTTTAGGAAAAAAACCAAAATAAACTGTTTTTTCGACTCATGTTATTCCTTAAAATCTTTGTCCCGAGTATGAGATGGAATTTTTGATCTTCAAAAAAAAAAAAATGTTAAGCAAAGATTCGGGAAAAGACGTCAAATCAAGTCTTAGCTTCTTGTCACCTCTGATCATACATGTCTATAGTTCAGTGATTATTATTGTAGAGAAGATTTGAATAAGTGTGAGGATAAAAACTTGACCCTTTTTCCATAAAATTGTACCAAAGCCCTTTCATATCCCGAAAGAAAGGGTAATTTGGGGCTTGAGCACTTTCAAGCCGAAGTCAAAATACACTGTAGTATTCGTGGATTTTGTCGTGTGTGGTTATATAAAAACTTGTCATGTTGATGGGGCTAATTGTTCGCTAGCACAGTTTGAAAACAACTGAAACAAGTCGGTTCCTGTTATTACAATCTCTTGCAGAAAGGAAGTGATAATTGTTTCACAATAAAAAATCCAACTTTGCTCCAAAGTTCTTTGAAAAGACGTGAAGTGAAGCATAGACGGGGCTTTTCATCTCCTTGGCCCTTGCTCGAGAAACCCGCACCCCCCGTCAACTTTCCCTGTACAACAATCTCATAGCGTCTGAATTAAAGGCGGCGGGGGAGGAGGGGGAGTTGGCACAAGACTCTTCTCCTCACATCGGTATAATGAGTTATTTCGTCTAAATACTTACTCTTCTTGCAATAGTATGGGATAACAAATACATTTTACAAGAGGCTCGTGAGTATTTTGTCATTTTACAACCCAAGTTTTTGAAGTAAGATGAATACAAACGGATAAAATTTTAGGGAAATAGCTTTTGGAGAAGCCTAAAGGGAAAGTTTACCTCAGAGTAATTACTCACGTCTCTGCAATGCTGTTCATGAACGTTTTTGACTTTTCGATTCCATAGGATGGATAAGATGGCCAGTGGCAGACCTTTGTATTTAAAAAAGAAGTTGAGAGGCTTATTTAAACTTGACTGAAATAGCTCGGCTGGATCGACATAAAACCTGACACCGCTTTTCTACAGTTTCGAAATGAAAATTAATTATCATGGGCCAAATGAAGATTTAAAGAAAGAAAGCAGTTCTTTAAACCTTTCGCTGAAACATGTTATAGGTAATAGAGCCTGACTCTTTGTCACAATTTGGCTTTTAAGTTGATCTTAATAATGTTTGTTAAAATTTCATAAGATCTAAATCTGAAGATTCGTGCATTTCCGGTCTTAATCTTTAAAAAGTATTCACAATAGTTAATATGCTTCAAATTGATGTACCCTAAAAGGCATGAATGCTAGAAGCTTTTTACTGCCTGATGCTTCCTACGTGCCCTGAATATCGATAAGATGTATAGATGTATATCTTGGTTTGGATAATTACCAATTTCGTAAAACTCGTAGCGATTATACTTTTTTCGTAAAGATTCGTCTAATAAGGCATAGCTTAGGCTTTTTCTGTCTTTGTTCAGAGTGAATACACTGAACAAAAATAAAATTAACAAACAAAGAAAACGGAAGAGAACAAAAAAGCAACTATTCCAAATATATTTGGCCCCTTGTTTTAGGCAGAATAATAATCTAACCTGCATGAAGCGATATCACCATAGCGAGTAAAATTAAGAAAGTATTCACATTTTTAGACAACATCTGTCGGCGAGTCTTATGTGTTCAGTAGATTTAATTTGGCATCACCGAAGAGATCACACTCCATGCAAGTTATTAAAAAACTGTCATGAATAATTTGCGACATAGGTGGTTTGTTTCTCGGCTACTAAGTATGGGTTCTTTACCAATGTGATCTACAACTGGGCATGACAGTAGGAATGAAATCTCTTTATTTAAAGCACCTGGTAAGGGTAATTATCTTCTACGTTATTTGGTTCTGAAGTGTTTTAAGGTTAGGTAGATTAGTTTTTGAATAGACAATGAATCGCAGGGAGCTTTGTTCGCTCCACAATAAGGTTTTCATAACTAAAGGGTGGTCGTGTGGTCAGTTATTGTTATTAAAAACTGCCTGATTATGGGACAAATATTAATTTTAAGGGAAGCGCGATCATTTTTTCCCAGGAAAGGAAATGAAATTGATCTAAGACGCTGAAGACCGAAAACTATTCACCCGTGTTGTTAGTCCTGAAAAGTTTGGACTAAGAAAGTACTCACTCAGAAAAACGTAAGAAAAGCCTTGAAAGAATCAGGAAAATGTCGAGTGCATAATAAATAAGAACGTTGACTTTTAATTGAGGTTTAAAAGGGAAAAGAATATGAAGGAAGTAGTTTAATTCGTTGACCTGTAAACAGATTGCAATTAAGTAATAGAGGGCTTTTTCAGTGTTTGCATGACTTCGTCTACTCGTGAAGGAAGTTGGAAGTATCCGTGGAGCCGATTTTGCAAACATTCGGATGTATCTCGGGGTTCCTTAACTTTCAAAAATTATTCCCTGGTTCTTAGATGATGGTAGAAAAATACCTGAAAAAATATGTCTCACTAATACGGATGAACATAAAACGTCACTTCCTATCATCTTAGCGCACCTTTCTATCAACGACAGCGTACGCAATATCTCAGCTACACTCTAACAGATAATTTCCCTGTAAACCAAAGTTTAATAAGGAATCGAAAGGAATCAGAGACGATGATATATTTGACTACCGTATAAGCTGTTGCATGCGACAGATTTTTGCCGAGCAAAAATTCATGCTGACATCCTTACCGACGACACCACCTCTGACTAAAATCATCTGCGAGAAGAATTCAATTTATTACCAAGAAATCTAACTTAATACTTAATTCTCTTGAAGAAATGCCATGGATTTCATGTCGTTATGAAACTCTTGAAAACAGGAAGACTAAAAGCTGAATCTTCATAGCTCCAGCTACCTCTCATTTGTTCAATAGTGTTTCTTCAATGAAATGTATATGGCAGCACTTTTCCAACTGGATAGACTGAAGAAATTCTGTTTTGAAGGCTGATTGTTGCTTGTTTTTAAACTCCCTAGCTTATTGGTTATTTTCTCATTCTTCAGGTTTTGTTATGAAGGGTTCAAGGTGTAGGTTAACCAGCGCAACCTTTAGATATCAAAGTCGTTCCTTTTTAGTTCAGAGTTTAAATTTACAAACCGCATTTTCTAGACTATGTTTATTTGTGCCTACTGCCTAATCTTTTTCGCACTTGTTCTTCAAAAAACTTTTTGTGTTTCACTTTCTTAATAGTTCCAATAAGACCTAATGTCCCTAAATGATATAATGTGTCTGAATCATTTATTAATGCATGATTTCTTTTAAAAAAAATAAATTACTGGCTTTCTCTCACATAAATAGTCGAAGAAGTTTAATTTCGGGCATGATTTTTAATCATAGCTAGAAAACAATCCACAGTACTGTAAATACTTTCCTGTTAACTTGTTTTGAGGGAAGCTGACATCATTCATCACATTTAACAAAACGTTTTGTTATGTAGTTTAAGGGTCTTTGTTAAATCTTTCCGTTTGGGTTTTTTTTCAGCGCCCAGTTTATCTCGTTTCTGTGTTTGATTTGCAAACGCCGTGACATGTCGTCGCGCCTCAAAAGTTTCAAGGAGCTTAGAATTTGACTTTTTTCCATTCACTTATCGATATATACTTTTGTACATAAAGCATGCTATTCATTTTTCTTTGTGGAGATTATTTGGTCATCACTGGTGAATTTAGAAAACGTTCAAAGTAATTTAAAGAAAGAAAGGAAAGTAGGCCCAGTTACTCCTGTAGGGGTATCGCAAAGAGACCTGGGAATTGTCTTGTGGTAATTTTGCTGTTTCTGATCGAACATTCATGAAAAGACGTTCATTAACCATTAAGAGTTCCTGCTTTCCAGAACTTAAAATCGTCTCGAGTCGTAAAATCATAGTATTGAGCTTCCTGCTACTTTTGATTATGTATGTTTATAGTCCTGTAATTATTATTGAAGTAAATACATAGTTAAATAATAGAATAGAATATTTAACCTGTTTCTTTAACAAAGCCTCCTGTAGGTCCCTTGAAAAAATTTGAATATTTTGGGCATGGGTAATTATAGCCTGAAGTCAAAACACACTGTTATATCCGCTGGGATGGTTGTGTGTGGTTATATAAAACCTCATCTTTATAGATATGGTTAATTATTCGCTTGCACAGAGACAAGTCGGTTGCTATGGTGACAATCTCCCGCCGAAAGTAATAAGTGTAGAGTATTTGAACGCATATTTAACTACAGCTGTCTCAATTTGTCTGATGTTCCTCGGCATAAAGTTGAAAAAACTCACTTAAGCTGTTCGTTGGAATTATAGCGGGCGTTTTGTGGGAACATGCTGTTTGTTTTCTACTGCTTTGTTCTCACCGTTTTGGCTTCTCTAATACCAGAAGGACAAGGTGAGATTTTCCTACAGTTATGTCCTAGCTCATGTTTGAGTACTAGTTAAAAGTTTACCGAATCTTTATGTTACATTTTTATCATCCTTATAAACATAACTAAGCCTTGAGATATCCACACAAACTTCTTCCCGAAATATTTAAGAAAATAAACTAATTTTGACCAAGTTTCGCTCTAGATAGGCATAAGACAATGCTCATATTTTATAAGAAGTTCAGAATTAAAATTCTAGGGAACAATTAATTTTACTTCAAAATAATTAATCAGGTCTCTGCAATGTTTTCCATAAACGTTCTCGACTTTTTGATGCGGCACAAAGGATAAGATGACTACTGGCAGATCTTCGAATTTTAAAACAAGTGGAAAGTCTTGTTGAACTCAACTGAAATGGCTCGGCTGGATCAAGTGAAAACTTGACACAGAAGTACAACCTTTCAAGTTATGTAATATAGTCTTTCGACTATAACGTTTCGGGGAAAAGAATTAAAAAGAAAAGAAAAAGCAACAGAACTTTTTACTTTTGGCTGAAACGTGTTATTTGCATCAAAATTTGACCCTTTTGGTAAAATCTGGCTCTAAAGTTGATTCTTAAGTTGATTCAAATATTACAATCCTATAAATTGAGGACTTTGTGGATTGCGGGGAGCCACTGCAGAAAGGAAGTTGTATATGTATATATACATAAATACACACATACATTCATTATACTTGCTAAATGGGGCTTTTCAACCCAAACAGGTGGAAAAAAATTTGTTAAACAAATTTTACGCAGTCCTGTTGAGTCAAAATTTAGATCGTTGACCGTCCACTCGTGGAGTTTCTCAGAGTATTTAATTTTCAAAGGTTTTACATTTCTCAGAGTATTTAATTTTCGTCAGTTTTTAAGTTTTTAAAAGCGAAAAAATAAAGGTGGCAAACACCACCTTGCTTTGCAAATGTGACACGAGTCTCGAAACAGACCGTTTTTAAACTATCTGCTATCAAAGCAACTTTAATTTGGTAGCAAAGTCTTTTTTTTCATCAAACACAGGTTTCACCGTGAGCTAAAAACAAATTTTCAAAACCTTGAAAGAGTGAATCTGCCAGTTATCTCATGAAATAAGGATCACGAGATTTTGACGAACTCAGGCAAAATAAATTAATGTCTATCGTCCGCGTCAGTATGGCGAAACAAGAGCGAAATTATTTTAAAACAGTGACGTTAGCACATGTCAATGATTGTAAAAAGATTTTAAGCCTTTTTGCTTTGAAGGAAATAAATGTGTTTGATTTTATTTTTCAAATACAGGAAAGTAAGTAGCTTAGTGCAGCTTCGGTCCGATGGGAAACTACGGATGTGTTCACTACAGATGATGTATTTTTGAAAAAGAAGTCATCATTAATTGATGCAGTCAGCCTGTTTTGACTGACATGAAAATTTTTTCTCAGGCTCGATATGCTACACCTAACTTTGAGTCCTCACTTTCACTTAGTGTAGTAAATTTAAAAAGCAAATTTATTCTTACAGTTTATCGTACCATCAACACCAATCTGGATAATGAAGTTGTCCATCGAAAACGGAAATTTTCGAAAACACGCTCCTAATGAAGATGATGTGAAAATGCAGACTTTACCCTATGGCTTTAACGAAAAATTCTAGAAAAGGAATTTGTCAAGAAACTGTTAGTACAGCATGCGGCGTCCTATTTTCTATCGCTTTTCAAGTTTTGTTGTCAATTACTACTTGGACATCACATTCTAAAGAGCAGTCGCATGACTCCTTTCATCGTATTTCCACTTCACTCGACCAAAATGTGATATTTCAGGATTTATTGTTCCAATTACGCCCTTAAAATATGCATGCTCAAGGGTAAATTTCAGTCAGTTTGGTAAAAAGTTTTAATATACAAGGGAGTTTTTAACTCCTTGAAATATACGTCAGCAATTTTAATTATCTCTCGCTTTGCTTTCATAATACTCAGTATGGTCCAAATCTCCAGTCAAGCTACATAACAATGAAAACCCGTACGCATTTCATGAATTGAGTTTTTGAGCCGAGACTAAACAAAAGCTCCCCCAAAACGTTTTGACAGTAACCTTTTTTAACGAACTAAACATGCTCAGACGAGATTACCAGCATCATTACGTGATAAACACGAATTACTCTACATATCAACACAGGTTGATTGTAGACTTCGGCGTCCACTGATCGATCGATCATAATAGGTGATCGTATCAAAAAGTTATACGTTACTTAATATTAAATACTCATATTCCTTGTAATAATAACAAAGGGAACTTGTAGGGGTTCATCACAACGGGGACACTACTTTTTGCCGTGATCATTCAGAACAATATTTAAAACTACTCGACTGGTGTTCTATGCAAGGAAGAAAACCAAATTCCAAATTAAGGTAATGATTCAGGAGTAACACTGCTCTAAATTCGTGTATCGGAATGGCGTGCTGTACCAGCAGGAGTTCCTCAGGGGACCAAACTCGGCCCCTGGTTATTTCTTATAATGATTAATGACCTAAGTGTGGCGAATACGAACATCTGGAAGTATGTAGATGATACTACCCTCGCTGAGTGTGTGGAAAAGAACGGAACCAGCTCGCTCGATGCAGTCGCGCTTTGATGAATTTGTTACAAAATCTCGTGCTGACGGTTTCCAGTTGAATGAATCGAAGTGCAAGGAACTAAGAATATCATTCACAAAGTCATAGAATACTTAAGAGCCTGTTACTATCAACAATACGAACATTGAGGTTGTTCCTTCCGCTAAATTACTAGGTGTATGATATCGAATGATTTGTAGTGGAATGTGCACGTAGAAATGATATGTAAGAAAGTCGCTTCTCTACTTTCTTAGGCAATTAAAGCGCGCGAAAATTCCAGCCAATGACCTTCTTAGCTTCTACATCATTTGCATACGCCCAGTTGTAGAGTGTGCATGTCCAGTCTATAATACCTCTCTACCGCAATATCTCTCCGATCAGTTAGAACGCCTGCAGAAGCGAGCACTACGCATAATAAGCACTAATGATTTATCTTATAGACAGGCTTTAGAAGTTATTAACATACCTGCCTTGTATGATAGGAGAGAGGTGATTGGTAACTCAATGTTTCAAGAGATAAGTAACGGCAACAATCACAAGCTTTATTCAATACTTCCGCCACCTTACCTTGGCACGTTGCGAACACGGAAAAATCGCGAGTTCTAAGTCCTGCGTTTTAAAACCAATCGTTTTACTTACTTACGTATTACCCATCATGTCTGTGTGGCACATAGGGCAGCAACGAAATCCTTCCAACCCTGTCTATCTTTAGCCAGTTTTTCAATGGTGCTCCAGCTGTAATTGAGCCCCCTTAGTCTCTTCTCTACTGTCCTGCGCCAAGTTTTTTTCGGGCGCCCTCTGCTTCGTTTGCCTTCAGGTGTCCAGTGCATTGCAATTCTGGCTATGATGTTACTGGCCTTCCGCATCTCATGACCGATCCACCTCCATCTTCTCTTGTTGACAAGTGTACGAATATCCTCCTGCTTGGTTTGTCTCAGTAGCTGGTCGTTTGATATTTTCTGAGGCCAGAAGATTCTCAGAATCTTCCTGAGGTTAGCTGTGTGGAAGGATGTCCTGTCCTCTTCCCTGATCTTTGTTGGGGAAGAGACATTAACACACATGGCCTCCGTATTCTTCAAGCTAATTCTCAAGCCGACCTGGTTGCTGAACATGCTGAGCCAGTTTGTCTTTTCCTGAATGTGCTGTCGTGTGTGGGACAATAGGGCTGTATCATCTGCAAAGTCGAGGTCTTCGAGTATAGTAAAAGGGGTCCATCTAAGGCCTCTTCGCTGATGTTCCACTGTTCGACAAAGGACCCAGTCGATAGCAATATTGAATAGCATGGACGACATGACACATCCCTGCCGTACACCGGTTTTAACTTCAAAACTTAGATCTCCCTGACCGATGCAACATGTGAAATTTAAGTAGAAGCATTTGATGATATTAATAATGCGTTGTGGAATGCCATATGCTCTCAGAATCTACCAAAGACTGTCCCTGTGAATGCTGTCGAACGCTTTCTCATAGTCGATGAAATTTACATACAACTCGCTGTTCCACTCAGTACATTGCTCAAGTATGTTCTGCAGTGTGAAAATATTGTCCTTACATCCACGCCCCTTGTGAATACCAGATTGCTCGTTCCGCAGGAGGTCATCAACAGCTTGGGTGATGAACTGTATAATGACCTTGCAAAAGATTTTACTCGGCACAGACAAAAGGGTAATTCCTCGCCAGTTGTTACAATTACTTAGAGACCCTTTCTTTGGTATCTTGATCATCACACTTCTTTGGTATCTTGATTATCACACTCCGATGTCAGCTCCTCTCCTCGCCTTGACATCCCGAAGGGATCTCCGCCATTTCCCATTGATCAACAGATGGTCAATTTGATTTCAATCCCTGCCATTCGGGGAACACCATGTGATTTTATGGATCTCTAGGTGTGGAAAAAGGGTGCCTCCTATCACCAGATTATTAGTTGTGCAAAACTCAACAAGCCTTTCTCCATTTCACTGATGATGCCACTCCCGTGTCTTCCCATCACTCTGTCACTGCCTGAGTTATCGGCACCAACTTTGGCATTTAGATCCCCCATGATGATGATTGTACAACTCATGTATATTAATTGATCTGATTTCGAATAATTTTAGTTGTATCTTAATTAATTTGGTGTTTACATAATGATAAGCTTTATTATTGTTAAATTCTTATGAATTAACTTTCTTAATTTATCATTATATAATTTATAGTTATAATTAATTTACGTTTTACACTTGTAAAAATTATCGTAATTCAGCCCTCGGCTGCAAAGGTAATTTTAATAAAACTATCTATCTATCTATCTATCTATCTATCTATCTATCTATCTATCTATCTAAAGTTCCAGTTTAAGTTAAAGTTCCTAGTACAACATAGCAACTTTCTAACTTAGTAGATTTTTTCTCTAGGCAATTGCCGCAATTTAAAGTTCACCAGTTTTAATAAACTTGGCTTCCGGTTGGAGAATCACACGGTTCGAACTGTTGGCGTTGTCAACGAGGATCTCTGCATGTTTCAATGCTACCTGGAACCTAACTGCGTCAGTTATAACTTCTGTGAAATAAAACAGTCTTCTGGAAAACACAAGTGTGATCTGAATAACGCGACTATTGAACACGATGAAGACCTGGTGCAAAATGAAAGTTGTAGTTACCGCGGAGCAGAGGTGAGGATGAATTCCATAGGCTAAAAGTATTATTCATTGTCCGAGAAAGCTTTAATACCGGACCAAGGGATACCTAGCCCCTCTAACCCGTTAATTTTACCCGCTTGCAACGGGAACAAATCAACAGATGCAAGGAACCTATCATGCCTGCAAAAATATCACTTTAAATTTATCTCTTCCATTCCTTCCTAAGAATGCTTGTAAGCAAAATCCTTGCAAGAATAACGCAACATGCCAAGCTGGGTTTACAGACAGAGACTATCAGTGTTTGTGTGTTAATGGATCTGGATTTAAAGGCCATAATTGTGACGAGGGTAAGGAATCTTATATTTTTATTAAGACATAAACATAATGTATAAGTGATACGCTCCGCAGGCCCCTCCCTCAATTGAAGTTCTTTTAGGTGACTGGGCAGCCTTATTTGAAGGGGATGAGTACGAAACAATCCCGAACACGGCAATAGTTTGATGGTCACAAAACATCGCAGGTGAAACTCTCTGCCTTTCATGGCTTGCGAGAAGGATAATCCAGAATGGCACAAGTTATTCAAAATACAAATTAGGTCTTGCATATGAACGACTCTTTTGCTTCTCATGGTTCATCTTAGAACGGGATTTTATCACTCATTTTTGTTTTTTACCTCATTCAGTCTCGATTTTCTCTAACGCGGTTTCTTACCCACCATCTACGCGAACAAACTTTTAATTTCTCATTTTCCTTTCTTACGAGGCAACAAAACTAAGTACAACGTCTACGCAAAGATCAGACGTGACCCCATATCTAGATAAAAACATAAAAAATGAAAATCTTTACGGAAACCAATTTAGATAAAATCCATCGTCTTCTCTTTCCTTTTATAGACATAGACGAGTGCTTGTCTGGTAAACATAACTGTGAGGGTAATACGACATGCAATAACACCATTGGATCGTACTGCTGCAGGTGCAAGAAAGGATATCATGGAAATAAGACAAACTGTTCTGGTAAATATTCTTATCTGACAACAGGAAACGCTCGCGTGAAGACGAAAATTCGTGCAACCACAGCAAGTCGAAATAACCTTCATGCCCTAATGGTATTCATTTTGTTGTCTCAGACATAGATGAGTGTTTGAACGGAACACACGGTTGTGATGTGAATGCTGAGTGTAACAATACCCTGGGATCTTACAAGTGCACGTGTAAAGATGGATTTCAAGGAAATGGAACTAAATGCACAGGTAACTAGTTCTGACATATTCACACTCCGTCTGTTATCTTCAGTTTTTCAGATTAGTGAGAGAAACGGTCTCATTTACATTATTTTCCTTTTCGTGTTCTAGACCTAGATGAGTGTATGATCGGAACATATGACTGTGACGTAAATACTAAGTGTAAAAATACCCTAAGATATTACAATTGCACGGTTAAAGATGGAATTGAAAGAAATGGAACCAACTGTACACGTAACTAGTTGCAACATACCATACTCTCTATTTTCTCGATGATACCTGCTATGTGAAAAAAAGGAAGGACCAGAAAACAAAACTGTTTTTTGTTCATTTAGATACCAACGAATGCTATATCATATCGATCTTTACAAGTGCATTTGTAAGATCCCAAGGTATTGTTACACTCAGCATTTACATCACAGTCGTGTTTTCCTTCAGTGCAAATGCTACTACACCGCAGAAAATTAAAAAACTTAAAGAATCTTAAAGAATCTGATGTTGTAAACCTGAAATCAAGTTTCTACATGTAATTGGGGATTTCTAGAAAGACCTTTACCTTAAAGGTTGATCAAGCATTATTCTAGTCAGGTTCGTTGAATGTTTTATAAGTATTCTGACCCACGAGTAAGTAGACACGTTTTCGTAACACAGTCAAACTGATATCTGTTGTTTATCATGAGCGACCGACATAATAACACCGCTTTAAAAACGTTCGCCCGTTTTGGGTTCACATGAACTCATTTCGGATAAAGGATGAACGACATCAATTAATCCAACAATTTGCAGAAAAAATAATTAAAACGAGATTTCTATATATTGTGGGCTTTCAAAGTTTTATGTGAGAAAATGCTTCATAACATCAATGAAGAGATCTGATGCTCTTGATCTGTTAAAATGGAAGATTATACACCAAGCTCTTCGCAACAACGTTTACTCACAAACATATAATCAGAACTAAGGAGATATTTCCCGGATAAGCTGTCTGTTACGAGCAGATAATGTAAAAAGGAAAATATCTACCAGTAGCGTGTGAGCAATTTCAGGTATATTAATGTGTTGCGACTCTCTTTATTTATTTGGTAATTTTAGATTTCCTTTTGCTTTAAAACAGATTTACGTTGTCACGGAACACTTGGTATGGAAAGTGGTGCGATCACCGATGAGCAGATAAGTTTCTCGTCCGAAAAACACAATAACGAACATAAGAAAATTGTAAGATTACATCAGACAGGGACGACTTGGATAGCTAAGAAGGAGGATTCTAATCCGTGGCTTCAGCTCGATCTCAGGGCTCAAAACACTGAAGTAACACGAGTAGCAACACAGGGTGGAAAAAAAACAAACCCAAAAAAATGGGTGAAGAAGTAC